>NW_007163934.1:784678-806337 GCF_000164805.1 Carlito syrichta
TATATATAAAGAAATGGTAAAAACAATTTGAAAAATAACAATTTTTTCTTAACAAAAAAAAGATGCAGAACCAGGATCAATCATCTGTTTTCTGAGTTCTCAAAGTTAATGGCTTAATGAATTATTTTATTTATGGTAATAGTATGTACCTTCTTTTTTCTATCCACTATCCATATTCATCCTAGTCATATTCAGCCTTGGCCAAGGGTATCTCACATTTCTAAAGCTAAGCCAATTTGACTCTCCCTGGCATTTTTTTTTTTTTTTAATGTTGTGTTATCTTGGTAAAATGCCATCTGTTTTTCTCCTTAGGTGCTGACTTCTCTAGCTCTCCAAAACTTTTATTGAGTAATTAATCATGGCTTACATCCTATGGAGTATTACTTAATTTTCCAGCACTTCCCTTTCTATGGTACTTTAAACATTTGGCTTTACCCCCAATTTTTGATAGTAACTGCTGATCTGTAATCATTGTAAACACTGGTGTTTCTTCATATTTCCATTTGAGTCAGTGCAAATTTTCACTAAATAATAAGTTCATGCAAATATATCTTGATGCATAAATTATTTCCATTTTCAAAAGTGTTTTCTCCAATTTGAAACTTAAATATTGACTTCAAGTGTGAATTTACTAACACCTGCTTGTGATATTTTATGTCCAGTTAACTGAAAAAATGTTAACGATTCAGAAAATAGCATGATTATAAGACATTGATTCAAATAATCTTTAAGTATTTGAATCTTCACTATCTCAAAATTAAAAACTCAGAGGAACTTCAAGATGGTGACTAGATGCATCTGGTAGTAGCCTATTCCATAGAAAGGAGACAAAATAGTGAGTAGATAATCACACACTGAATAGATAGTTTAAGAAAGAACACTGGAATTCAACAGAAAGTGATAGGAAGCACCAAAAGCAAGACAGTAGAAGGAAACAAGACAACCTGTTAGACTGGAATCAGCTGGGAGTCCTGAATCTTCCCCCTAATGGGAGAAAAGTGTAAGTGAGAGATCCCCAGAGGTCCACATTCTTACCACAGACTTCTACAACCCTAGTCATGGGAGATCCCCTTGAGACTAACAGAGAGCTGCCTGGAGACCATAAAAAGACATTGCTTTAGAGAGTTCATGGTGGGTCCTAGAAACCCTTGAGTCCTAAGTAGCCACAGCACGGCACCGTTTTTTGAGCACAGCACCCATATATATGTGTCTTGTCCTGCTTTCAGAGCAGAGGCAGAGCCACGGGCAGTGACTAAATCCCTCCCCAGCCCACTTCTACCACAGCAGAAGGGCTGCTGCATATTTTCACATTTCAAGGACAAATTACACTGCCTGCAACTGCTGTCACTTTGGGCTGCTACAAGGTCAAGGTAACAGCAAAGACCAGGTCCACTGACTGCCTGCCTATGGCTGCTCCCAAAGAAAACAACCCTGCCCTCCTCAGTAGCAGGAAGTCAGTGTGCTACTGAGCATTTCACCAGTGGCCTTGGCATTACCCAGTCCTTGCTACCACAGATAGCACATCCAAACCTGGTACCTGAATACACAATCCAGGGGCTTAGAGAGCACCCTACTGTCCACTACCAGTGACTCTTGAGCACCTTACTCTGGGTCAGAGGTCAGGCTCACTCAACCTGCTGCTTCCACCACAGCTGGTGCCTGCCTGCGCATATCACCTGTGGGTCTGGGGACTGACCTGCCCAACATATTATATCTGTTGCCAACACCATTACAGAGTGCTTGGTCCCAGAGGGCTGTCCCATGATTGCTACTGACATTGTCCACACATCTGCTTCCCAGAAATTTGAGAACCCATGAATCTGGTTAACTTCCGCTGCCATTTCTGACATCTGTGCAATCCACTTGGAGATCTAAGAAGTAGCCTACCTGGACCCAGTAACACCAGTGCCAGCATTCACTGCCCTGGGGCCCAAAGACAGGCATGCTCAGACTTCCACTGTCATTAATGGGACCCTAAGACAGTCTGACATGGCATCCCAGTCCTTAGCAAAACTTCACCACAGCCTCCACTAAAAACTGCACCCTAAGCCACTAAGGAAACCATATGCATCACTGATGCTGTTTATAGCTAAATACATAATACACAGACAACACTACTGTATGCACCCAGAATCAAAACCAAACTGCTGTACCCAGCCTAAACCATAGATAAATCTTCTGAAAAAGTCCTTTATGAAAGCAAATTCAAAACATTGGAAGAACGAACTGTTACAACAGATGTGCAGATATTAATGTAAGGACACAAGAAAGATGAAAAAGCAAGGAAATATAACATTCCCAAAGGTATACAATATAATATTTAAAATTGAATTATTATTCATCCAGTAATAAAAATGACAGAAATAAGCCCTCACCTATCAATAATAATCTTGAGTATAAATGAATTAAACTTTCTACTTAAAATATATAATTGACTGAATAAATAACAAAGTGTGACTCAAGTATATACTACCTACAAGAAACTCATCAGTAAAGACACATATATACTAAAAAAATAAAGGGATGGGAAAATACATTTCATGAAATGGAAACCAAAAGCAAACAAGAGTAGTTATACTCATGTCAGATCTAACAGACTTTAAATTAAAAACAGTAAAAAAGCAAAATGGAAAGGGTAATTATATAATGATAAAGGAAACAATTCAGCAAGAGGATGTAGCAATATAAACATATATGCACTCAATGATGGAGCACTCAGGTATATAAAAAATAATTGGATCTAAAGGGTACAATAAATCTTAATGCATTAATAGTTGAGGACTTCAACACTCCCCTGTCAGCATTAGACAGATCATCTAGACAGAAAATTAACAAGGTAACAATGGATTTAAACTGCACATTAGGCCAAATGAACCTAACAAATACAGAGCATGTTATCCAACAGCTACAGAATACACATTCTTCTCATCAATAAAACATTTTCTAGGATAAGTCATAAGTTAGGACACAAAACAGGTCTCAACAAATCAGAATATATCAAGTATTTAAAAAATCAGAATTATATCAAGTATTTTCTCAGACCACAATGCAATAAAACTAGGAACTAATAACAAGAAAACTAGGGAAACTGTACAGATAACAGGGAAATTAAATAACATGCTTCTGAATGGCCATTGAGTTCGGAAAGAAATTAAAAAATAAATTTTAAAAATGTCTTAAAACAAATTAAATTAAAAATACATCATATCAAAACCCATTGGAATCAGCAAAATCAGAAATGAAAAGGAAGGTTATTGCAGTTAACAACTGCATCAAAAAATAGAAAGATTTAAATAAACCATCTAATGATGGACCTCAAGAAACTAGAAAAGCACAAACTAAATTTAAAAAATAGTGAAAGAAAAGAAATAATAAAGATCAGAGCAGAGCTAAACAATAAATTGAGACTAAAAAAGTTACAAAGTCTCAATGAAACAAAAAGATTTTTTTTGAAAAGATAAACAAAATTGATAAACTACTTGCTAGACTAACCCAGAAAAGGCAAGAGATGATCCAAATAAAATCAAAAACAAAAAAAGAGACATTACCACTTAAAATACAAAAAAAAAAACACAAAAAACCTTTCAGATACTATATACTACTGAATTAGAAAAGCTAGAGGAAATGGGTAAATTCCTGGACACACACAGCCTACCAAGATTGAATCATGAAGAAACAAAAAAATGTGAACAGATCAGTCATGAGTAAGAAGTTCGAATCAGTACTAAAAGTCTCCCAACAACAACAAAAAAAGTCCAGGACCAAATGGTTTCACTGCCAAATTGTAGCAAACTTTCAAAGAAGAACTAACACTGATTCTCCTCAAACTATTCCAAAAATTGAAGAGGAGGAAATTCTTCCTAAGTTTTTCTACAGGGTCAGCATTAGCCTGATAGCAAAACCAGATAGGGACAGAAATAAAAGAAAACTACTGGTTGATAGCCCTGCTGACTACAGATGAAAATATTCTGAACAAAATAATAGCAAACCTAATAGAAATTCTTGAAATAAATCTACATATTTACAACCAATTGATTTTTGATAAAAGTGCCAAAAACATACTGTGAGCAATGGATACTCTCTTCATTAAATGGTGCTTGAAATAATTGGATATCTGAATGCAGGAGAATGAAATTAGATTCCTATCTCTCAACATTTCAAGATGGATTAAAAACTTAAACTAAGATCAACAACTATAGAAATTCGAGAAGAAAATAGGAAAAACTTTTCAAGATGTTCTAGAAAAAGACTCTATGGCTAAGATCTCAAAAGCACAAACAACAAAAATAGACAAATAGAATTAAATTAGCTTCTGTATGGCTAAGATCTCAAAAGCACAAACAACAAAAATAGACAAATAGGATTAAATTAGCTTCTGTACAGAAATGGAAGCCATCAACAGAGTGAAGAGAAACCTGCACAATAGGAGAAAGTATTTGCAAACTATTCATCTTACAAGTGACTAATAGCCAAAGTATTCAAGAGCTTCCAACAACTCAACAGTATATACATATTTTTTTCATTAAAAATAGACAAAGATTATGAAGAGACGTTTCTTTAAAAAAAAAACAAAAACAAATGTTCAACAGATATATAAAAAATTGCTCAGCATCACTAATCATTAGGAAAATGCAAATCACAACGACAATGAAATGTCATCTTACCCAGTTTATGCAAAAAATAGCATATGCTCCTGGTAAGGATGCAGAGAAAAGGAAACTCATACACTCTTGGTAAGAATGTAAATTAGAACAGCCACTAAAGAAAACAGTATGGAGATTTCTCAAAAAGCTAAAAATATAATTACTGGGTATTTACCCAAAGGAAAAAATCAGTATATCAAAGGGACTTGAACTTGCATGTTTATTGCAGCACTATTCATAATAGTAAAAATATAGACTCAATCTATGCTCACCAATGGACAGATTAATAAAGAAAATGTGGTATATATTCACAATGGAATGCCATTTAGTTATAAAAAAGTATGAACTGAAAAATAATATTCTTTGCAGCAACATGAATGGAACTGAGAATCATCATTAAGTGAAATAAGCCAGACAGATTTTGGATATTCTCATTCATATGTGGAACCTAAAAAATTAATCTCATGGAGGTAGAATACAATGATAGATATCAAAGGCTGGTAAGGTTTTGAGTGTTGGAAAGGAGCATGGAGAGAGGTTCATCAATGAGTACAAACATACAGGTAGACAGAAGATATGTTGTAATGTGTTGTAGCAGAGTAGGGTGGGTATAGTTAGCAACAATGTTTTATATTTTTAAAAGTAGCTAGGGGCAACCCGGTGGCTCAATTGTGTAATCCCAGCACTTTGGGTGGCTGAGTTGAGGGGATTGCCTGGGCCTAGGGGTTCAGGAAGAGCCTGGGCAACTTGGCGAGACCTCATCTCAACAATAAATCAAAAAATTAGCAGGGTGTGGTGTCGCATGCCTGTAGTTCTGGCTTCTTGGAAGACTGAGGTGGAAGAATCATCCGAGCCCAGCATGTTCACACTGGGGCGGCCGTGAGTGTGCCACTGCACTCTAGTCTGGGCGATGGAGTGAGACTCCAACTCAAAAAAAAAAAAAAAAAAAAAAAAAATGTAGCTAGAATAGGGAACTTGAAATGCTCCCAACACATAGAAATGATACATATTCAAAGTGATGAATATCCCAAATACTCTGACTTGCTTATTATACATTATGTGCAGGCAACAAAGTATCACATGTCCCCGTTATATATATATATATAATATTATACATCAATTATAAAAATAATATAATAAAAATTTTAAAAAAAGAAACTTGGTCTACTAAGGAAATTTTCAATATAGGGACACAGTAAGATAATTTTTACTAATAACAAAATTATAAAAATAGCATTTTTTGTTTACTCTATTTCAGGTTTTTTTGAAACCATTTTAGATGTATATGTTTTTTATCATTACACTTCAAAAAAGGAGGTAGGAACTATTTTAATATATTTTATTTATTCCCATATTATGGATGGGGAAACTACGAGTTTAAAAATTCAGAGATTGGTACTAACTCCAGGGTTTTAGACTAGATTTACATGACAGCAAATCCATGGACTGTTTCTCTAATCAAAAAAGATAAACAGGATCAGGGAAATAAGACTTCAGACTGTTGCACTTGAAAAAATCCACATAAAATTCATATGATTAGGCAACTAAAATAGTGAACAAACTTATCTCTGCAATCTCTAATCAAGATCATCAGGGAGTCAGGATTTGCATAAGAGTAATTAGTTCAGAACTAAAGATTCTCTTTTTGAAAGATGGTGAGGAAAGAAAAAGAGGTAACTTGGAATAATACAAAGATTTCCCAAGGGGGCAGAAATCAGCAGTGCTCAAAGGAACATTATCCTGAATAGAAGGTGTCACATCAAGGACATAGCCATGTAGAGACTGATGTGTGAAGATGTTCAAGCATTGGCTATGAAACATGTGAATCACATAATTGATGCCCATTATTCCGATTCCAGACTCACTGTGAAACTTTTCAATTTGGCTTTCCATGCAGCATGACAAAAAAAAAAAATAATAATAATACAATGGTCAGATGAGACAAACATTCTGCACTCCTATCCAAAACTCCTGTTACAAATGACCGAAACTAATTGAAATTGGTTTAGAGAAACAGAGAATTACTGGATCCATGAAACCAAACACATCTAGGCAGGTAGAATTGCTATAAATCTTGATGAATTTAGTCACTCAGGAGAAGTCATCAGGACTGATCTCTCTACCCCTAGGCTCTGCTTTTATCTGTATTGGCCTCATTTCAGGCATCTTTCCCCTTTTGGTGACAAAACTATCCTTTGACAGCTTCAGTTTATATTCCACAAGCTATCTTGTCTTTCCTGATGTTTCTAAAAAGTCTTAGGATTGAAGATGCATTTATCAGTCTTGAGTCATATGTCTAATTATGAATGCTTTGGTTTCATCTTATGCAAAGAGCCATTACATTGGCTTAGTTTTCTTTTTCTTTCTTTCTTTCTTTTTTTTTTTTTTGAGTTGGAGTCTCACTCTGTCACCTAGACTGGAGTGCAGTGGCCGCTCCCGGCCACTGCAGCCTCTACCTGCTGGGCTCCGGGGATCCTTCAACCTCAGTTTTCCAGTAGCTGGAACTACAGGCGTGCGCTACCACGCCTGGCTAATTTTTTGATTTATTGTAGAGATGAGGTCTCGCCAAGTTGCCCAGGCAGGGCTTAGTTTTCTAAAGTAGAATTGAAGTGCTTTTATGAAAACCAGAATGAAAGGAACAGAGTGTAGACAAGACAACAAATGTCTTCTATAGCATGACAATTTTATTTTCTGCTGCAATTGATAAAACACTATTCTACATTATAATCATCAGTGTCAATGGGCTTGATTAGCATGATTATATATCTGAAAAACAAATGTGCGTTTAAGATATCACCAACATCAAGTTGGGTTTTGTATTGGATACCTCTTGTGCTTTAACTCCTATTTTGTAAGCTACCCTCTTACTCAAATCATCAATCCTTTGGCTGCTCTGTATCATTTGCTTTCTCTTCTGGGACTTCTCTGATGTAAGACCTGTGAGATCCCGCTGGTGGCTTCACATACATGAACCTAGAAATGTAAAGAGCTAAATGCCTCATGGGGCAATTCTTGATCAACAGAGCAGGGAAGCTTGTGGTTAAATACACCCCTCTTTTGTCCCTCAAGTGGACAGTTCCTAGGATCCCTGTGTGCCTGAGTCCAACTGCCCACTGGTGACAAACTTTGTGACATACTCTTGTTTTGATTGGCTTTTCCTTCACTCCAGTTTTACTTTTTACAATTCCACACTTTTGTTTCCTGGGATTACTTCCCAAAGTAAATGACTTTCACAAAAGCCCTAGTTTCAACTTGAAAAAACCCAGGTCAAGAGAGCCACACTGCTCACGCTGTTAAATTATATAAGAAGGCTTCACAGAAACTAAATATAGGTAACATTTATTTATCGTATACATGGTGCCAGACTTTTATCAAGCACTTTGTCTGATATATAATTACACTTAAATTTTAAAGCAACTTTTTAAAACAGATATCATTATCTTCATTATAAAGATGAGACACTATGGCTTATGGAGTATTGTATTCACTACGATTGTTGTCGTCACAATTTTTAATTTTTCGGGTTCCATATCAACGGCAGAATTTATTTTCTTGTACTTTATGAAGCTAGGCATGGTCAAACTAAGCGTGGAAGATTTTTAAAAGCCAGTTTGTGATTCTTTGTGTTTCCTTTCCTCTGCAACATTGCAGAAGTGGAGACTCCATTAGTCTGATTGTCACTGAGAACTAGATAGATCGGATCTTTCAACCAACCTGATATGGACACGCAGCATGAGAGAGAACAAACCTTTATTGTTTAAAGTCACTGAGACTTGTGAGTTGTGTGTCAATTCACCTTCACTTAGATTCTCCTGTCTGAGGTAGGAATTTTAACTCAAATAATCTGAATCCAGGAATTACCCTTTTAATAACTATTTATATCTTTTGCTCACTTTTACATGGGGCTGCTTGTTTTTTTCCTTTTGGCATGTTTGAGTTCCTTGTAGATCCTGGGTGTTAGGCCTTTGTTAGATATATAGCTGGAAAACATTTTTCCCCATTCTGTGGGCAAAAAATAAATTATTACATGTGAGGTTCACATTGGTTGGCCCTGGGAACATGAGACATCTCCAAGCAGGGGTTTCTATGTCATAGGTGGATTCAAAGATTTCCTGATTGACAATTGCTAAGAAGAGTTAGGATCTGTCTAAAGAATTTGAAATTAGTAAAAGAATTACTGAACTAAGATAAGGGGGAGAGTGCTGAGGAAGCCAAAGTTTGTGATGAAGTATCTAAATAGTGAACTTCGGAGAGATTAGGTGGTTTCTGAAAAGGTTCCTTGGGTCCATGAATCTCTAAGAAAGAGATTCTATGCATGTGGAAGTTTTCCCAAGAGATGACTTAGCAGGGTTACAAAATATTTTTGAGTTTCTTCTTTGTTATGTGATGTTGTGCCAGAGTCAGTTTGGAAAATAAGCCACATTATATAGGGTTAATAAAAACCCATTTGATATGACTTTATGATTTGTAGGATGTGACTCCTCAGGCCCCTTAGTTAGGAATTTAAGCGAGAGAAGGAAAAAGAGTTTATTCTTCAGGAGGAAGGTGAGTGGGATTAAAACAACATACACCATGTTGACAACTGTCAAATGAAACTCAACATGTTCTCCTTTGTTTTCTCATTGTCCTAAGAAGGACTAACAACCTCACCTCCCATTAATCAATATGTTTCACATTTCTTTACAGATCTTCCCAGGTTTCTTTCACATTTGTCCTCAGGAAAAAAAAATAATAATTACACTCTGTTCCTGTTCAAACAGGCATCCATTAACCTTTGTTGGAAAACAGCAATTTGCAATCAGTTGCATGCTGAGATCTTAAAATAAGCAGCTTTAAAAAATATTTCTGGAATCCTTGGCTAAAAAAACATTATCTTCTGTATCTTCTGATTAGGTATTTACTTGAGTAGCCTTTTTACAAAGGCAGGGTGCAGTGGACATTGAATGGAGTTGTATTTTAGAAAAATGGGACAATTTTGTTTCTGTGAAATTATACAGTTGTATCTAAAATACAAGAGAGAAAATTCTATGTTTGATCTTTAATATCTCAAATTACAGAGGAATTGGTCAATCATTTCCATTACTAACCAAGAAATGGGATTGTAGAGACCGAGGAAATACCTACCCTATACCCTCTGAAAAATCAAGTCATTAAAAGGCAGGTTAATACAAGAAAAGGCACAGAAATTATTAATGTATAAATGGAGAGTAATACAGAGTGATTATCCAACCCCTTAGTGGATTACAGAAGTTTGTATATGATATTGAGATTATGGATAAAATGGGATCTCAAATCATGGCCAAAACCAGGTTATGGTGGTATATCAGGTTACAGTGGCAAGACAGATCATGGGGGGAGGGGAGAAAAGGAGGTTTGGCTAGCAAAGAAGAGGAGAAGATCTTGTTATGTAGATGAAATTGCACAGGTAGCAGCCCCCAGAGAGGATAGGTGGCAAATGTTTATTTCAGATCTTTATGATGTCAGACTCAGTTATTCTTCCCTAGATCTGGGTAAGGGATGGCCTAGCTATATTACTGCAAATTCCCTACAGATGCAAATCCTGCTCCCCCCACCCCAAATAAAGCTTTGCAGGGCTATTTCTGTTTGCTGGCTCTCTGGCAGCCATCTCAAAATATGTCAAGGAAATATATTTTGGGAAAAAATGTTTTATTTCCTTCAGGATAATTGTGCAAGATGCTAATAATACTGAGGTGAGGGGGAATGATACTAACTCTAGGACACTTTACAATTAAGAAATGTAAGACCAGAACTAAGAGAGTATCAAGATCTACAAGGGTAGTTTATGTCACTGTTCCAACATCTTTCACCTTCAATTTTGCAATGAAGTTGAAAGCAGAAAGAATTGACTGAGTATCTTTTTCAGATCTTTTAATCTATCAACTAGTATGTGTAATTCAAATTAAATACAATTATACCAAATAATGTGGTCAAGGAAACCAAAATATTTAACTCTGAGATATACTTTTTGACATATTTTGAGAGAGCTTGCAGACAGGACTAGCTCTGCAAAGCAATCCTTTGTGGAGATTTGCTTCTTTAGAAGAAATAATGTTCACTAAACAACAAATGCAAACAGGCTTTCTCTGAGGCCCTCCACTGTCTGAGTCTAGGAAAGATAACTGAGAATCTGATACCTTTGACTACCTGACAAAGAAACTTTAACCACAGGTTACCACCTATTGTTTCTGAAGGTTGCTACCTGTGAGGTTTTATCTACATAACAAGACCACCTTTGATAGCCAAGACTTTTTTTCCCTTTTCCTCCTATAACCTGTCAAGCCACCATAACCTATAATGCTTCACTTTGAGCCCCTACTTTTTCTGTAACCTCAAGACTGTATAAAAACTATCTTGTCTGTCTTTGAATTTTTGCATTTTGTATGACTCCTCTGCACATATGTGCATGCAGTAAAAATTTATATGCTTTTTTCCTCATTAATTTGTTTATTATCAGTTTGTTCTATAGTTTCAAATTATCAAAACTTCAGGGGCAAAATTTGAACTTCCCTGCAATGATGAAGTAAAAGACACACCTAGAAGTAGAAGAGTGGAGGCTTGAGACTTGAATTTTAGGTATCATCCACAAATAAACAAACAAAAACAATGACATAAAACCTACTGACGTAGCTAAATAGTAGAAAGGAGAGTGCTATTGGCGATATCTAATTGCAAACTTGGAAGACAGAGTGTCTTGCTGAATCAAATGCGCTCTCTCTTTGAAAAAGGTTTTAGGTTAAAATTCCCAGCAGGGCCTCCAAAATGTTAGGATAGACTAGATGGGTCTTTGTAATCTGGTACCAAGCAAAAGATGCAAAGAATCGCACAGAAGTTAGATTGGAAAATATAGTTTATTTAGAAAGTAAATTAGAGAGAAAGAGAGATTGGAGATTCACCTCTCCAAGGCAGGGGAGCAGACCAAAGCTAGGAAACTCAGCAGCCATAGCTCAATGAGCCACATGGACACACCAGAGTTTAACAAAGCAATGGCAAATGGCTGCTTAAAGTTGAATGCTTTTAAACCTTCCCTTTGTTGTGGGGTAGGTTGTTAAGATGATTGGGTGGTGGTCTATTCTACATCATCACGAAGGGGCAGGTGAGCACAGGTACTGAGGTAACCCTAATGCACAGCATGATTGCTGCCATGCTGATGGGGTCTGGGTCATGAAGGTCAGGAAGGGTTGCTTAGGTTAACTTGTTTACAAAGCAACCTGGGAAGAAGGCTGTAAGACAATAGCTCCTCTGAGAAATCAGTTCTGTCCTTGACTAGTGACTAAAGGGCTAAAGTGAACTGCTAGAAAAACATGACAGATCTAGGCAATGTTAAAATGACTGCTCATTGGGTATATTGACTTCATCTTATGTCCTTTCAAAAGGGAGGGATAACTTGGGTTTTATATCTCAGTGGGCCTGTTACACAACAGAGTCATACATATGCAGCAGGTTTTGGGGGAAAGTTATCTTTATTGATTAGGGAAGCACATGCACAATGGGTAAACATAGATGTAACATACATCCCATGTTCATTTTGGTGTGTAGTTTTAGCATTAAAATAAAGTGGAATTTGACTCTTTACTTGAAAAGGTAAACTATAAGAAACAAACAGTTTGTGTGCAATAAGATCAAAAAAGAATGCTTGTAAGGTTGGTCCTCTACTCAATCAGAGTTGTAGTGATCTGGGTTGTGAATCAGATGTAAGACAGTCTTATAGCTAATATTGTTAGGGAATTTAGAGGTGTAAGAATTTAGAAACTCACCATGTTAGCCGGGCCCTGAATCCTCAACCTATAGATACCTTTGTTTCCTTAACCTTAGTGTCCACCTTGGTGGACGAAGGGCCATCTATTATGGTTTCTCAGATCACACAGGTTTCCCTCTGCCATCTTACTATGCTTTACATCTTTGGCAAGCCACTGAAAATTATCTTACCTTTCTGGCAGCTAATTTCTTCACTGGAAAACTTAGAGGTGTATATTAAGTGATTCATTTATCCCTTTCCACTCAAAAGGTCAAAGATTACTACAGATTGTTGACTTTCATCAATGTTTAATATTTGGGATAATTTTGGATAGCTATTCAAGTTGCAAATTCTCAAAGACTATAAAATAGTATAAAACCCATATTTTTTAGCAGGTGGAGGCTGCGGTGGCTGTGAGCATGCCACTATACTCCAGCCTGGGCGATAAGAGTGAGGCTCCAACTCAAAACAAAAGCAAAAACAAAACAAAATGACAAAACAAAATAGTATTTTTTGAGCATAAAATGGAAATCATTAAAAAAAAGCCACATGGAGAAAAGAGATTATTTAAATAGCTCTTATGAAACATTTCACAAATAATGTTAGTATTTACTTGCAATAGAGAAACAACAACAAAATCAGATAAATTATCTGAATTCTCTTGCCCCAGTGATTATTACAATGACACATTAGCAAGAACAAAAATAATCTTCCTTTTAGAAAAAAGGAGAGATGTTTCTCAGACCTAATTTTATGTGTGATTATTTGATGAGTTTCTTACTAAGCTAAACCACAGGAGGAAAAGGAAAAAATCAACGAAATTATTTCACTACTCACACTATTCACTTAGTGTTTCCATTTACGTAGACAAATGTACTGTGAAATGTAGAACAGAATATATTTCCAAGCTTAATGCAGAATTTTAGATAGCAATACAAAATTTGATAGCAATGAAAAGTTAATGTAAACATTTTCAAAGGAGTCTGATTTGCTATGATAGTCATGGTACCACTCGGTGAGGTTTAACATATTAAAATCCTGCATTTGTCACTTGAATTTTGACAAGTGTCTAAAAATATGATTCTATTATGACTACAATTCTCAACACTTCTGGGTATTTTAACCTTGCATTTCACTATTTCTAATGACATGGGTGGTTACATAAACCAGAAACATATGAGAACTATGAGCTCCAAAAGAAACTACAAATCTAAACACGGGGTTATTTACTTCTATTGGAACTAAGTTGCAAGCAAACTCTAGCTTGGTGGTCTCCAAAAAAAGGTTTTGGAGCCCTGCATTTGTTTTGTGGAACTCATATAGAATGTCAGCCAAAATTACCAAACTAAAATCTTAAAATCTTTAAGCAGAAGTTCGAATTCCAGAAGGCTAATTTGGAAATTAGGGTCTAATGTGACTGATTATATAACCAGGTCATTTTCTCCCTAGTTACAAAGGCTTATAGAAAAGGAACTCACCAGCGTATCCAAACACAGAAGTCAATCAAGCCACAAGATATTTAATCTTAGCAGAGGCATTATAATTTAAATGCTGGAAAATAAAATACCTAGGAAAATATCTATCTATATCTATCTGCTGTCTATCTATCTATTTATCTATCTATATCTATCCATCTATCTATCTATATCTATCTATCTATCTATCTATCTATCTATCTATCTATCTATCTATCTATCTATCTATCTATCCATCCAACCTATCCATCATTTTGTTGTTGTCAGTAGTGAGGCTTACTAAAAGAAGTTTCCTCAGTGAGTCTTCCTAATTAAAAAAAATATATATTAACTAACATCGTAGACGTTTTAACATTGTTGAACTACTAGTAAGATGGAGCTCAATGATAAGGCAGTTATGACTGCTTATAGATTAGTTTAAAATTAAATTAATGCTAAAATTGTATCCACATAGGTATGGTGAAATTATGCAGAAAAATGGTTACTCAAATTGTAGAGGAGAAACTCAAAAGTAATAGAATAGCCATTCAGATAATTTTACCATGACTCCTAATGGCACAAATGTCTAAATTTTCTATTCCGGTTATAGTTTATTAATTTTATGGAAAAATGAATAGAAATAGACCACTATTTTCTCTATGGTGATTCAACTTTTCATGATATAATAACTACAAAGATAAAATGTCTATCATAGCTAAGGTATATATTGACAAAGTAAAATAAAATAAAACATGATTACTCAATGAAGTTTTTATCTTCATGAATTTATGATTCATGCAACAAATATTCGCCTAATAATTCCTATGTATCAAGATGATATACCAGGCTATGGGGATATGATGGTGACCAAAAAAGAATGGCTAATATTTGCCCCTTTGGAACGTACAGCTTATATCAATAACTGATTCTTTCAGAAAAACATTACAAGAAATCCTGGCTTTTTTTTTTGGAAGAAAGAAATCTTAAATTTTTTACGAGTGTAGTAGGAGTAGTGTGACAAGGCAACAGTGGATCCTGTAAAGTGCAATATCGTGTTCCCCAAAATGCAACTGACTAGATGGGTCCTATTACCTATGAAAACTGACATTTCATAATTTTTAAGTTCCAGTCTTGTAGCAGTTTGGAAAATAGTATAAAAATGACTTTGGGGGAATAGATACTACAGTAAGACATAGTGTTGTTGATCCAAGTGATGCACAACTATTGTCAGTCTAAATTTCCTTTATTTTTCTGAATGAATAAAAATGAACAGCAGAAAGAGGAGTGGTAGACAATGGAAGAAAACAATAGAATATAAGAAAGGTTATCTCTGCTCTACAACAGAAAGTGAAACCTTTCTAAATTTAATTCTAAATAGATTATATGCATATCATTGTGTGTGTGCATATATGTAGGCAGACACACATATGTGTATATATTTAATGTGTGTATGTATATTTGTATAATAAAAACTTCCTGGTGAAATAACATTTCAACTCCTGAAATTCTTATTAACCTTATTTTTAAAACACTGACAAAATCACATTTCTATTTTTTTCCAAAGACTACAAACTGATGGTTTATTGACATGATCCTATCAGATTTACTTTTTCTTTCTAGATTTTTATGTATATACAAGACATAAGTAGAAAAGATCCTGAACCAAACTAAACAATAAGTCGGAAAGTGTTCCCGTAGAAAGACACAACTATCATTTGTTTCACCACAATCCTTACAACTCATAGTATATTTTTAAAAATCAGAATTCTTTGTTTATTGATAACAGCCTCTTTTCCAATGTCTTTTTTTTTCTTTCTATGTAAATTCCAATGCTTTGCTATAGTCAAGGGTAAGTCAAACATGTGCTGGACCCTGAAAAATACTGAATAACATTTTTTTTGTGTGTTGAAGAGTTGAATGTTATAAAGAAAGCTCACTTTTCAAAGGTCAGTGCTACACCGCATCTCCTGTCACCCCCATACTCTAAAGAACTGAAGGAAAGTAGTTAAAAAGCACTGGAACTGGAGGATTTTTTTTAAAATAGAAATTTGTCTTTGAAAAAAATACTCACTGAAAGTCAAACGTTTTCATAATGGAGGAATGAAAAAGTGATTATTTTACTGAAAGAGTGTTTTATTTGGTGGCCAGAAAGACACCTTTGATATTTATTTTCTTCTGGTAGTCAAATCTACTGAAATCAAGGTTCTTATTTGAAAACTCATTGCTATTGCTAAAACCAAACATAAATAATGAAGAGAAAATACAGTCCATCAGAAATACCATGTTCTGTTCATGTAATATCCTCCTTTGCCACTATTTCCACAGATGAGAAATAAATACCTAATTATAAAATACTTCTATAACCTCGAATGATAGGTACTGAAATCCAGACAAACTGATGATAGATCCAGGTTTCTAGATAATAGCATGTTATTTTTATTAGTGAGGTACACTGCACTTATTTATTTAGAATTAGGAAATAATTTGACTTCCAAATAACACATTATCTAATACAAGAGATAATAAATTGCCACTGGCAAATTCTTCTGCTCCTCCAACTCTCCCAGTCACCACCAAAAGTCTTGTATTATAAATTCAGAAAGATAAATTTAAAAGTCTTTCATTAAAAAAATCTCACCACGTATTTCATGTGAAAAATCCTATATATCCTGGGGAAAGACTGACATAGTAGTTTAGGATCTATATGTGACATTTATGCAGGACCAAACTTTTTATCCAAAATTTCGAACAAAATATCCTAAGCAAGTTGAAACATTTCCCTGTCCATTACTACCCTTTAAAAAAATTCCTTAACACTATGCTAGTCTGTCCCTTGTCCAGGGTGCCATAGAGAATAGGAATCTGACATACTTCTTTATGCTTTGCTCCAATTTCCAGTAGTAGAAAGGAAAGGAGCATATATATCTTTTATTAGGGTGGGAAAATGTACAATTGTCCAAAGATTCTGATTTACTGCAGACACATAAAAATTATATAATTTTAAAGTAGGAAAAAAGAAGAGCTAAGTCTGACACATTGCAAGGCTAAACAACTGGCCAAGTTATGGTACAGAGAGTCTGGTTTAAATTTGTGTGACTGAGTTCACTTACAAACACACTTGTGTCTAAAGCTTAGCTGTGAACTTATTGGTTTGAACATCCAATTTTGAGTGAAAATTTAAATATACATGTCAGTGTTATTAGAATCCATTGCCTATTCTGTGTGTAATATACAATATATGATGTGTTATAATATATATATTTATAGTATTGCATATTGGTGTTAAATTACCTAATAGTGTTTAATTTGTATGTAAACAATTTTAGTTAAAATTAAAGTGTTTGCTTTCTTTCTGCTAGCAATATGTATAAAACACAAACAAAAAGACTTTCAAACAATTCTTTTTGTATGACTACAGGGAAAACTCTTACATAATTTTTAATTTTTAATTTTTTTTATTCAGGGTCTCACTCTGTCACTCAGGCTGGAGGGTACAATCACGGCTCACCACAGCTTCAACCATCTGGGCTCAGGCAATCCTCAGCCTCCTGAATAGTTAGGACTACAGGTGTGTGCCACCACACCTGGCTAATTTTTTTTTAATTTTTGTAGAGACAAGGTTTCGCTGGTCTCAAACTCCTGGACTCAAGTAATTCTCTCACCTCAGCATTTCAAAATGCTAGGATTACACACAGGAGCTACCACACCTAGTGAATTTTTTGATCATCTTTTGTAGCAAAGATGAACATATCACTTTAGAAAAAAAGATGGTATTTTAAATTTCCATACTATCATAATTGCACAGAGAAGTCAAATACTGTTTAAAATTTTAATTCAATATCTGCTATATTATCAATGCATAGCCAAACATTGCATTAACTAATGTATAATTGCAGAAAATTCTCAATGAATTATGACAATTGGTGTAATCTGAATATTGTTTAAAAGAGACAGCTAAAGGCTTGTTTGTGTCATTTAAATTTTATTGTCATCCATAACTTTATCTTTTCTGGAAGATTCTATTATATCATATAAAATCATCAAGATAATTGCACTACTTAATCAAAAAAATTAAGATTAATCTCATCAAGCACACCTTTTAAAAATAAAAAAATTAGTATAAACTTTTCCAGTATATAAATTCATTTTTAAAAGTTTTTAGATTCAAAACTAAAAATTTTGGATTTGTGTAACAAATGTCTATTTCTTGACATCAGTGGTATATACAAAGCATTCGCCTTATAATTCCTGCAGGCATGAACACAAAAAATAAAATCACATAATTTTTTTTGGTGGTTTCCTATATTTGTGTTTTAATTCACAACAAATATAATTTTTTAAAGAAAACTTTTCATTATTGAAGTTATGGAGTCAAAAGTATTTTGCTACAAACAGATTTTATAAAGTGACAAGAAGAGTTAAATTTTGAGTTCTAAAGAACCCTTAAATCAATAATTCCACTATTTTTGGTTATAGGTGCAAATTAGATGAAACAAAATATGAAGCATTCCTAATTCTGTATGTGACCTGTAGCAAACATTTAATAAATATTAATTTCCATAGGAAAAATGTGTCTCAAAACTGACTGCACGTTAAAATAATCTGGGGAGCTTTTAAAAAATACTCACATCTAGGATTCATCCTCTTAAGTTGGTTACTTGATCTCAAGTGAGATTTAAGTCATCCTTCCAAATAATTCTGATGTGAGTTAAGAATCACTGTCCTAATGGGTATTAGAAATCTACTTTTAATGTAAGTATACTAAATATCTTCTAGGCCATATACAGTTAATTAAGCAGTAAAATTGCATAACATTTTCCCCCATCCTTTAATTTCATGATTCCTTTAAAAATACAATGCAGCAGAAAAGTAAATAAAAGAAACTCAGAAAATCCTATACTTCCAGCAAAATAAAAGAATTGGAATAAAATTCATAAATTCAATGACTAAAAGAAGTGATGTATTTGTTTTTATTTAATTCTGCATCCTATAATGTATTGGAAGTAAGTTAAATTGTTTATTAAACATTAAAGTAAATTCTTCAAATTATTTTGGTTGTTCTTTTGTTGTCACAATCATGTTTATAAAACCATTCATATCATACATATTAACATTTTTTTCTAATACATAAACAGATTTACAAGAGATAAGTAGTTTAAAAAATGTTCTACTTAATGTCGTTTATACATTTGAAAATTCTTCTTTCTAAAATATTCTCTCTTAATGTATGTGTAGAAATATCTTTGGAAGATCTTGTAACTTTTTATCAGATTTATAAAAACAGTTATTCATGGGGTGAAAATCTGAATACATAAGTGATTTGGGAAATACTTCTTTTGTAATGGAAATATTTACTCTCTTATTTCTACAGTCCTTCCCTCAAAAACAAACAAACAAACAAACAAATTCCATTGACAACAGACACTGCTGTAGGTGATCAGTCTTAGTCCAGAGAGCCTAATACTCTGTGCCAATTGGATACTCTTAGTTGCTTTACTGCTCTTATTTTCAATGTCCTCTATAGGGGCATAAAATTGCGTGAGATGACTAGTCAATTAGTCTTTCCTCTCAAGAGATCTGGCTTTGGCCAAGCACACAATAAAAGAACTCTATTAACTTAATTCTATCTGCAATTTGTTTACATGACCCAAATCACCTCAAAGTAAATTATGATTAGTTGTCCCAATCCATGAAAAAACTAGGACTAGAATCACACTTGAGGTCCACAGGGAGAAGGTAGAACTGTGAAGGAATTGTGTGCAGCACCTGCCCATCCCGTGCCCTGCTTAATCAACTGCCTCTCCATGGGGCACTGGAAAGAAGGCTGGAAGATCACCAAGAGCTGTTTACACAACTGGAACCATTCCATCTCAACTCAAGTGAAGCAAACTACAGTGAAAGGTTCCTCTATTCCACTCTTCCAACAAAAACAATATGAAGTGGACATCTTGAGAAGTAAATCACCAGGAACATTAAGCATCAGGGAGAGAACAATTTTTTAAAAGTAGTTCAATTATGTAGTTTTCACTAGGTTTACCTCCAGTGTTTGCTGTGGGACCCGTTGCTCTCTAGATTGTGTTAAAGGAAGCAAGGAATGGGATGTGGATGTGCTATTCACAAGAAAGTGAGAGAAACATCATATGCCAGTCATAACAAAGTGAAATCTTCTTTTTCTCATTATATGCTTCATTGAGCAGGCTCTTCTTTACTTATTTTCTTAGCCTTTTATAGCATTGTGTGTCTAACATTTTCAATCACAACCCTTTAATGTGAATTTCCTAAAAAGACTTTATATAAAATCTGATATGAATATCTTTCTAAATAAAAATCTAGTTAAAATGAAGATCTTGGAATATATTTTTTCAACTATATTCCTAAGTTTAATTTCCATGATATTTTTCTCATTTGTAGCTTAACCATTCTTATGATAAGCATATTCTTTGCTATTAATGTTTTTTTTAAAGCTGAACTGGGAATAATGGAAGGATTTCATGTTCAAGGTTGTATAATTGGTAGAACTTTCCCTTCACAAACAGAAAGCAAAGACATACAAGTGCTGTATTAAAATCAAACTTTATATCCAACACACTACTTCAAAAATGAAATTTACTTTCTCTGTGCCAGGTACTATGCTAAGTGTTTTATGTACATTATTGCATATAAATCTCAAAACATCATGAGATAAATATTCAAATATTAATATCAATAATATGTTATTATTATTTCTAGTTTCATGAGTGAAAAAGTAAAGACTTCAACAACTTTGCCCAGGGTTATACCACCACTGAGTGATGGACTGGTAATTGGAAAGTGGTGTTTTAGAATTGAATCTTTAACCTCTTAACTAAGACTCTACCTTGCCAGTTTTACAAAACTTTGGACATGCTTCCCAATGTATAGAGTAAATGTGATTGGACTGTAAAGAAGCAATCTAAAAAAAAACTGTATCATCAAAGAAACAGAATACTGTGGAAGATAAGGTCATATTACAAGGCAAATACTTGATAAATGCAAAATATAGCATAAAATCTTTTCATGATAACAAGGGGAACTCTTTCCTAATTAAGAACTTTTCCCAAATCCTTATTTAAAAGGATAAAAACCAATAGCTATGAATGTATCTCCCATTTATTCAGACAGTATTGAAGAGGCAACATAGCTTGGGAGGCCGTGCCTTGGAAGGCTGAGGTGAATGGATTGCCTGAGCCTGCGGGTTTGAGAACCGCCTGGAGAACTTGGTGAGACCTTATCTCTACAATAAATCAAAAAATTTGTCGGGTGTGGTAGCGCGCGCCTGTAGTTCCAGTTACTTGGAAGGCTGAGGCGGAAGGATCACTGGAGCCCAGCAGGTCGAGGCTGCGGTGGCTGGGAGCAGACACTGCACTCCAGTCTGGGCGACAGAGTGAGACTCCAACTCAAAAAAAAAACTCACAAAATGTTTGGTGTGAGCTGTACCTTGCTCCTGAGTCAAAGCAGGGAGTGAAACACTCAGCATATGTAAACGGAGGAGTCAGGGACACCTTTGCTGACACCTAGAGTCCCATGAGCAAAGCATTGTCTCAGACTTCTGGGCAGGTGGGGCCTATGCACCCATTCATCAACCCATCGATCAAAAGCCATCCAGTGTGAATTTATGAAGCTCTTGCTTTATGCTGGGCACATATGAAAGCACATATGGCAGATACAAACTATAAGAAAGGCATGGCATTCACAGAGTTTACAATCTAACCTGGGCACCAAACTCAAGCCAAAAAAGGGAGGGCTGAACATGTGTGTTTGTGACCTATGACTACAAAAGAGATCGGA
>NW_007163934.1:806357-820463 GCF_000164805.1 Carlito syrichta
GACAGAGTGAGACTCCAACTCAAAAAAAAAACAAACAAAAAACCCCACAAAAAAACAGTGTAGGTTTTGGAGTTGGAGTGCCTGGGTTCAAATTCACCTCTTCTACTTACTAGCATTCTCATCTTAAATAGACTAAATATAACCTCTTTAGGCCAAAATTTCTTAATCAGTAAAATGAGGGAAATAGTTTTAAACTACATCTTGGGATGTTGTGAGAATTAAATAAGTCAATTTATATAAAGCACTTAGAATCATTTCTGGTATATATTAAGGATTGTATAAATGTCATATATTTTCTTACTTTGCTTTTAGAAAGTTGTCCTAGTATACTACGCCACGTGGGTGGAGCAATGAGATGATCTGAATGAGGATGACATGGCAAATATGGTGACTGCTTTGGGATATCTACATATTGTAGTGTCAAAAAACTATTAGGTGAGTTCCTATTGAAATTAGAGGATTCCAATATTAATGATTCAGTGATAAAATTGCTTAGTAGCTCATTAGAATAGAACTCAGCTATATAGTGATATAACCCCATGACCTAGATAGAAGAGTAAACTTCTATCTATATCATGAATAGTCAAAAATAGCTGAATGGACCAAGCATGCAATACCAGTCAATAGGGTTTGAAATAAAATATATTCACAATTACCATTGCCACATCTTTTTTTTTTTCAGACTAATTCATGTGTGTCTATGATGTATATTGAGTCTTAAAGTATTATACACAATTTTGTTTTGTTGTTTTGAAAGAGAACAGGCAGATTATACGAGAGACTGCCAAATCTGGAATTTATTTATAAAAAAGTATGTATTTATTCTTACGTGTTTAAACTTCAGTCACCTTCAAAGTACTCTCCATCTGATGCAATACACCTATTGAGATGCTTTTCCCGTTGCTCAAAACAGTTTTTGAACTCATTAATTTTGATGCTTTTTAGTGCTTCTGCCTTCTTTTGCTTCACCTCTTTCAAATAGGCAAAATGTTTCCCTCTGAGGACTTTTTTCATCCAGGGAAACAAAAAAAAAATCTTTTGGGGTGAGATCAGGAGAATAGGGAGGGTGGGGAACAGACGTTTTTTAGAAAAAACTGCTGAATACTCAACATGGTGTGGGAAGGTGCGCTTATAAATTACCCATCATGAAATGGACAAACGTGTTGAAAGAATCTAAAACAAACATGTTGAAAGAATCTAAAAAAATTAAAAATAAAAATAAAATGATCACTGAAGTCAAACACAACCTCTCACAATAACACTAGCCGGTACACTGTTGCTTATGGGTTCCTAACACTTTTTCTTGGGGCAAGCCCTCAAAAAAATAATTCCTGGTTTTTGTTATTATTATTTTTTTTTTGGTCCCTTCTTGTATATGCCAAGGATGAAGAAAGCACAGTTGGAAACAATGAAACACTGAAAGATTGGAGTGATTAGCAGAAAAACACATCCATGAAATGCTCGCATCAGTGTTCCTTAATCAGTGACTCAGAACAATCACAAAATGCTGACCAGCAGATTATGAGAATTTTCCACTGGCAGGCCCAGGAAAGAGAGAAGACAAACTATTCAAAGGCAAACTATAAGTTGCTGTATAAGTCATCCAGTTATAACATTCTCTATGCTTTCTGGACTGCTTTATCAGACTTTCTTTTCTTATTAGAAGAAATAGTAAGCAATACATTTCTTAAAGATATATCAATTTTAAAATGTGCAAAGAGGTGTGATAACTCTCTCATTGTGAGAAAAAGTGTTTACTTCAAATTTACGGAAATAAATATTCAACTATGTATGAAACTTTTCACCTAGGCATTGATTCTTTTCCTTCTTAACCCTTATATATGCATACAAACATTATCAAGATTCTTTTTAATGATCGATATATATACACTATTATTTTAATAATTTATTCTGCAAGCATTTTTTTTCTCTCATACGATTCCTCAAGCAGCCTCTTATCGAACAATACAAAGAGGGATATAAGAATATCTTAACATAACACAGATTGCTGCCAAATTGTCAGCTGTTGCTGTATGAATGGTGAGACTGAGACACATTTCTACCATGCTGGGCTAAACATTTTAGATGACACATCTGTATACAGTTGTCTAGTTAATATTAGTATAAGACTTTATGGTTGTCATAAATAATATAACTTGAAAAACCAAGGGTTCAGTGATGACTCTCCTCTGGAATGTAATATGAGGATTGTAGCCAGGACAGTTACCCCTGTTGATCAGTCAAGAGGCCTAAGCTAGTCTATGGAGACTGTTGAAAGCATTGCTAATTCTTCATGCCTTAAGTACGTAATCATATCCTAGAGACTTGAGTTACATACTGATAACAATTGCTTCTTTTCTAGAAGGCAAACCACACCGACCATAGAAGAGGAGAATTAAAATGTCTATCCATAAATTTCACAAGCACACACATGACAACATTTGTATTAAGGGATGTCATCTGCTGCCATTGTCAGTAGTCTCCTCCTCCAAGGACAACTGCTAGCTCTGTACCCAGAGGCCTTTTAACTTTTAAATTTATGATTTCACACTTGAGGCAAATCTTTTGTCATTTAAAAAGACAAATGCAAATTCCTGAGAATTATTTTTTCCTTTAAATACAGCTGAAGAGGCATCCTTAGCCTCCTGATCTTACAGTCTTTTAAAGAGAATCTTCCAGGATTAACAGAAAATTGTAAGTAAATGTGGCAGTAGAACACATAAAAATTCCATTATTTTGCAAAATAATTTAAATGAGAAATATATAGCCTTATAAATTAAATTTTGTAGTGCTTATTTGCAAATGCCACTGTGTGATATTTTTATTCATGCACACTTCTTTCGAAACACTATCAAGAGCCTATCCTTCAGTGGGAAATCAAAGTGAAAACACAAAAGAAAATACCAGAATAATTAACTCACTGAGGAGTTTAGGTAATAGTGATTTGATGCTAGATGATTTCTATAATTGTCTCAGATTATTTTTAAAATTTAAAATTTATGTTTAACCAGTTACCACAAAGAAATCAACTTCCCTTGGTAAAATAATTCATAGCAAAGGCAAAAAAACAAAACAAACAAACAAAAAACCTTATAAAGGAGACTGTATATTAGTCATATGTTCAAAACACAGAGATTAAAATCCTAATCTCAATCCTCCATTTAAAAAGTATCTTTATTATTATTTACCTCAGTTTCTACATCACTACTATACAAAAGAGATTAATACTGTTACTTGGTATTTTTAGAGTATTCACTTACATGATTTATAGAAACATTTTACATAGAATTTCTTTGTAATAAGCTACTTGCTATCCATAAACTAATAATCAATGCAAAATAAAACAATGAAATCCATCAAGAACAATTCCTATTTAAACTATCATGCCACAGAAATGCAATAACAATCTTGAGAGTCCTTGACCTCAATTTATGCAGCTATATTAGCACTTTAACAAGCTTAGTACAGACACTCTACTTCCAGATTGACTGACACTTATTTATATTTATTTCTCCTTTCTCCTTGGCAGTTTCTTTTACTTATCATCCCTGTTATCCCATCAGTGTTATCAGAACTGAGGCAGAGTAGTAAGTACAGGTTAGACATAGAGAGAGGCAAATTTATTTCAGGCAAGTTTTAGGAAGTGTTTAGACATTTTTTTTTCTTATTGCATCTTTACTGCAGGTCAGGCAGGAATGTGGACCCACCTGTACACCCTTCCCCAACAACCAATCAAAAGAAAAATCCCATCAGATGTAAGAACACGATGTCCAAACTTTCAGCTCATGATTTAACATAAAAATCACTAAAAATCCTTCAGGTTTCATGTCAAATGTAAAAGGCTCAACTCCATGCCTTAACTGATCAAAACTGCAGAAATGATAAGACCACCTTTTAGTTCATGAACTTGTGTATTCAAAAGTCTTTCAAGTCTCCTACAAAGGCAAAATGTGTTCTGGAAAAAGACAACCTTTCCTCCCATCAGAGGCAGAGAGATGACAACTTCTTCTCTGTGGTAACCTATACTTCACCATCTTCAGCACATTAATTATTGTGAAAATACATCTAGACTTCAGTTAAGAGCAAAAGCGTGGGTCTTTCTTCTTCTTCTTTTTTTTTTTTTTAGAGATTCGTCCATGTCAGGTCTTTCTGGCATGAATCCTCCTCTTTCCCTGTCTTCTTCTCACTAATAAACTTAAAAACAAAACAAAACAAAACACTTTGCTGGCCACTCTGAAAATCATTTCAAGGTTGAGTCAAAGAGCCCACAGGGTTCGTTCTGTACTCCACCCAGCATCAGATCTACTTCCCTATTTCTTACTTTGCTCTGTGCTTCGAGTTCTTTGGAGTCAAAGTCATAGGAAAAATACAGGTATGCACTACTTTCCCCATAATGTACCTACTACTTTCCTTATGTTAAGTGTGTCATCATCCTCTAGCCAGTCCTCTCTTCACTGTCCCCAGCCTTTCCCAGCTTTTCACATCCAGACCTCTAACTACTGCCCCTTTGAGGAAATGCCTGTGTCAGCTGGAGTTGGTTTTCCATGTAAGTGCAGATGAAAGTCCTTTAGCATTTTGTGTACAAAGACAAACAGCACCAATGTGTGAACTTTTTTTCCCTAGAGGGATTATAGGAAAAGAGAGTGAAATGGGAAAACAGGAAGGCAGACAGACATAGTTTTGCTCTTGTTTGTTCATTGTTTTTATTTGCTGAGATGACAAATTAAGTCCTTTTCGTTTGCTTCAAACATCAAAGCGCAGAGTGTGAGCGAATGTGTGTTTGGATTCTTTGGTGAGGCAGGGAGGTAGAAAAATTATTTTACAAATGGATGTTGAACTGCAGAGGAAAGGGATCACTGTGGTTCATAAAGGAAAATAAAACAGTCATTAGCACTCTGGTAGGCACTGCGATGTCTCCCTAGTCAATGGGAGGAAGGGAAGACAGATATCAAACCACTAGAATGGATAGGCTACTTCTATTTTTTCCCATCATATATCCCACATCAACCTAGTATGTGATTACTGCAGCTCTTTATTCTTCAAATACCTGAAGCACATTATTTTTCCTAAAAATTGGCTACAAGTATCCCAATACATCTCCTAGATTTGCCTGGCTGGAGTTCCCATGTGAAGGATTTGGGGTCTTATTTGGTGATTTTTAGTGAAGCTCTTCTATTTCCCATTGCTCAGAAATGGAGATGATATGGTGAATTTCAAATTCAACCACAGCCAGAAGCTCATGTGTTCTGATTTTCCAAATGGCCACCCAGTTTTTGATGAGGAAAGTGGTAAATAAACAGATCAATGACTGGAATTTGTTTAGGACAGCATTCAAGTTACATACTAAGTTAAAAAGCTTATTGCAGGCTGAACTTACAGACTAATTACCACCTATAAGTTTGTTCTAGAAGAGTTTGAACTATCTGATATAAAAACCTTTAGAACTTTAATGTCTTATTCATTCATGCTTCATTTACTTAGAAAGCACAAGTTATTCATATACTTTAATAACTATTTTAAATAATATATTGAATGTGGTAGTAAAATATTTTTAAATTAATTTACTCTTTCCTTTATTTTACAAATATTGAGTATCTTCTAAATTAGGGGGGGTCTTTAACTTTATTTAAATAGAGAAACAATTACTCCATAAATATCCAAAGGTTTTAATATATAAATAATATATGTTGAGATAATATTGACACTTTCAGAACACTTCTTTTTATTTTCATAGACTCTGAGAGAGGATGGCATTCTCAACTTAAGATAACAGTTGCAGTTAGAAATAGAAATCCTGATATCTTTCCTTCTTTAACCTGGCCTTTCAGGACTAAGAGATTATTCAAAGAGAGGAAGTACTTCTAAATGCTTCCTATGTCTTGTGATCTAAGCTCTAAAATCACAGAGAAGCTTCTTCTGAGAACAAGGATGTTTTTCCTTCATATAGCATTACACTTAGGTTCTCTGGTGCCTGAAAAGACTGAACAGCTGGGTGCATTTGTGTTCAAGATTAGGTTTATTGTGTTTAGCTTGCCTCTTCTTTTATTGTTACTCTTCCTCAGCTGTCGATTGTCCCATCTCACTTTCACATTTCAACTCTCAAAAAATGTGGAAGGTAATTAAATGACTGGAACTTCTTTAGTGTATGGATGGATACTTAGTAATGTTGGAATTGATGTGCTCTTTTGTATGTTGTCATTTACAAAATTATTCAAGTCCTGAGAACGGGCATTGGGTTAATTGCATAGAATACTTTATTTCAAACCACTTCAAGGAAAGTCAAGGAATAAGGCACACAGGAGGGATTAAAATGCAATGTTGTTCAGTGAGGCTAATTGAATTGACATTTTGATCCTGGACTATTTCTTATGAGAAACTTTTTTGTTTTGTTTTGTTTTTTTTGGTTTTTTTTTTTTTTTTTTTTTTTTTTTTGAGTTGGAGTCTCACTCTGTTGCTCAGACTGGAGTGCAGTGGCCGCTTCCGGCCACCGCAGCCTCGACCTGCTGGGCTCCGGCGATCCTTCCACCTCAGCCTTCCAAGTAGCCAGAATTACAGGCATGCGCTACCACGCCCGGCTGATTTTTTGATTTATTGTAGAGGTGAGGTCTCGCTGCCCAGGCGGGTCTCGAACCCGCGGGCTCAGGCAATCCACTCACCTCAGCCTCCCAAAGGCACGGGATTACAGGCTGAGCCACCGAGCCCGGCTTATTATTAATATATATTTATACAACGGGGCATATTAAATATTTATATAATATAATATTTATTTCTATTAAATATTTATATTTAGTATCTGTCACAGATTTTGAAGTCATAAAAAAAAAATGGATGTGTTGGGCTGGACACGGTGGCTCAAGCCTGTAATCCCAGCACTTTGGGAGGCCAAGGTGAAAGGATTGCCTGAGCTCAGCAATTCTAGACCAACCTAGGCAACTTGGTGAGACCTTGTCTCTACAATAAACAAACAAACAAACAAACAAACAAACAAATAAGCTGGACATGGTAGCACGTTCCAGCTACTTGGAAGACTGAAGGGGAAGGATCACCCGAGCCCAGCAGGTAAAGGCTATGGTGGTGGTAAACGTGCCATCGCACTCCTGCCTAGGCAACAAAGTGAGACTCCAACTCAAAAAAAAAAAAAAAAGGATGACTTTGGGCCTTCACCTCCTTTTTGGCTTTTTTCCTTTAAGATTATTTCTATTTGATTTCTTAGAGACACTCAAAATCTACTTGTTCCCTCATTCTCATAGAAATTTTTTATCAGGCAAGGACATCCTGTGACCAAAATCATTCATGTCATGCAAGATTTAAAAACTAATATGTCATATTTCCTAGGAATATTTTAAAATCAGATATGCTTACTAGTAGAATTTAAAGCATTGAAAAGATAAGGTTAATAGTTATTTTTGAAAGATCAGGGAACTCCCCATGCCTGGAAATCAGAGCTTAGAGAATGTAGATCCTGCATCTTCCATTTGGGTGTGACTGATATGTTAGTGCAAAGGAATGAAGTTGGAGATTGGTTATGTTCCAAAATCAACTCCACACTGACAGTTACAACTCTGGATATCTGGTTGCTTCGGCTAATGTTGGCTGTTTAATCACAGTAAGAAACAGTTCGTGTTTGCTTTTAACACTAGGCTTTGGGGTTCTTTTTAACTTGATTTTTTTCATCTCAAAGTCTGAAAAACCCAGATGTAATTAGTAGAAGTTTGCAAAACTACATAAAACGTTCTCATTGAGTACTTAATGTATCTACTGTTCTAAATAATATTATTTTAGAATTTCTGGAAAATGTGATCCTCTTAGATATCACTAATCCATAGCAACAAAATTGATGTGGAAATAAATGTAACCAAATAGCTAAATGATCAGAATAAAAAAAATTGCCACTGTATACCAAGCATAAAAAATATTGCTTTTTTGAAGTTAAAAGGCTTACAGCTACTTGAAATCTTGTTAATATTGTATTATGAGTTGTGTATGTATTATGGGATGAATTGTGTCCCCTCTCAAAAAGTTTTATGTTGAAGTCCCAGTACCTCAAACATGACTGTATTCAAAGATAGGGTCTTTACAGAGATGATTAAGTTAAGTGGTTAAGTGAGTTCATTAGAATAGGCTCTAATCTAATTGGACTCATGTCCTTATAAGAAGAAGGAATTTGGACTCAGATGTGGGTAGAAGGAAGACATGTGAAGACACAGGAAGAAGATGCCCCTCTACAAGTCAAGTAGTGAGGCCTGGAATATATTCCCTTACTCATGGTCCTCAGAAGGAACCAACCCTACCTACACCTTGAGTTTAAACTTGTAGTCTCCAAAACTGTGAGAAAATAAATTCTCGTTGTTAAATCCACCTAATATGTAATTCTGTGTTATGGCAGTCCTATCAAATTAAATTATCACTTTCTTATGAAGTTAAAAATTGATGTGAATTTTCATATGTATATTCACTCATATTCATATGAAAATGATTAATTCCTTATGAGAAAATGAAACATAATTGGAAAACAAATTTAAATTTGTAATACACATTAGTTCAAAATTTGTTGAAATTTTGTGGTAAATTCATTTGCAAAGTTTTTCAAGAAAAACTGGTTCTGCATGGTCTCACTTATAAGTGGGAGCTAAGTTAATGGTCTACAAAGGCATATAGAATGGTATAAAGGACATTGGAGCCTCAGAAGGGGGAGGATGGGAAGAGATGAAAAAAATCACCTGTTGGGTACAATGTGCATTAATGGGTGTGCCAGCTACACTTAAAGCTCAGACTTCACTACTATAGAAAGCAACCATGTAATCATAATCATCTGTATGCCCAACACCACTAAAATAAAGAAAGTTATTTTTGAAAAAGCAAACTGGTTTTAAGAATCCATCAGCTGAAAACATTGAAAATACTATTTTTCAAAGATAGTTCCAAAAATGCCATGTGTTTGGATGCATTTAAAAGGTTTCTTGATCACATCCATATATATGTTTAATTGCTATGTACTGTGGTTTTAATCTTGGCAAGTATACATTAAAACACATAACAATATTCAAACAAATATAGTAGTAAAACAGTAAAGTAAATAATCACTAACAGACATGGATTAATCTATGTAGTTAAGCTGGTTTACCAGTGATTAGTTCAATTGCATTACATCAGCTAGAACTTTAATCTAATATAATCCATTAACATTTCTTGAAAATGTCAATATTTTGGGGGAAATATTTGGCTAGGCATTTTTAAAACACTCAATGCCAATAAAAGATTGCTATCTACTTATAAAATTAAGAACAAGCAGAGCTTGGTTGCTTAGCCTGTAATTCCAACACTTTGGGAGCCCGAGGTGAGTGGATTGCCTGAGCCCATGGGTTCAAGACCTGCTTGGGCAACTTGTCAAGACCTTGTCTCTACAATAAATAAAAAAATAGCCAGGTATGGTATTGCACACCTGTAGTTCCGGCTACTTGGAAGGCTGAAACAGGATTGCTGGAGCCCAGCAGTTCTACACTGGGGTGACCATGAGTGTGCCACTACACTCCAGTCTGGGCAATGGACTGAGACTCCAGCTCAAAAAAAAAAAAAAAAAATCTAAAAGGAAAAAACAAAAAAATCCCAGCAAAATTGTTTCTTTATTTTAAGTTTTACACATCGGCAAAAGAGAACTGAATTTATTCTTACCATTTTATAAACAAGCTAATTTTTCTTTTTCCTTAGGCATTATTTTAAAGCAGTTTAATCTCACTGTAAAAAATGAATGATTATATAAAGAATTTTAATCATTGTCATTTGAGTCACTGTATGGGGTGCTCAGGTAGGTAAAATGGCATTAATAAAAAATTCAGGAATTACACAATGCCTTCATCATGCTTCTAACTTTAACAGGAACATATGCTTTTTCACTATATGAAAAACAAGAGTTCAAGACAGGCAAAGCAAAGCAGTTCATGATTAATTACAAAGCAAATCATGTACAATAAATGCTGCTTATACAGTATTTAGGAGTGAATGCTGGAAACTGGTTGAGAAAGACTTATTGTACTACTGTTACTGCTATTTATCAACTTCAAAGAGATTATATATTCAGAAGTTGTTACAAAACCTTTTTTTTTTTTTGGTCAAAAAGAAAGTTTGAGGAAATTTGGCATTAAAAAAGAAAGTTTATTTTGAGATTATGCTGCCAAACATGATTAGTTCCAATTTTGATGAAATGCATCAGTGCCTCTACTTTTTCAACAAACATACTATTTTTCAGTAGAACAAAACTCGTGTGTGTTAAGACAGGTTGTTTCACCTGTCTTCTTTCATTTGGGTTCCCTTTTGGATGGCATTGTGGGGCTTTCAGTAGAGAGTTCATTGACACATGAGTAGACTCAGCTGTTTGTGCATTCATTCTTTGGTTTGCTGAAAACTCAAAATTTGGGGTGTTTTAATCTGTGCTGTGCTAAACGTAGCAATTACTATAACAACCTGATGGGCACATTAAATCAGACTTTCAAAAGTGATCATGAGAAACTATTAAAGACAATTTGGTGAATACTTAATAACCCTCTGAAATTAGAATTCAGAATCATGCAAAAAGACTTGTATGATTTTCGGGGGGGGCAGTGCTGTTATCAACCACAAACTGGGTGACTTCAAGACATAAATTTATTGTCTCCTGGTTCTGCAGGCTAGTAGTCTGAAATTAAGTTGTTGTCTGGGACATACTTATTCTGGAATCTGTAGAGAAGACTCCTTTCTAACCTCTTTCAGCTTCTGGTGTTTGCCTGCCATCCTTGCTTGACTTATAAATACGTAATTCCAATCTCTGTGTCTGTTGTCACATGGCTGCTTTCTCTTTGTGTCTCTTTCTTTTTCTTATAAGGATATCAGTTATTAGAACCTACTCTTGTCCAGTGTGACCTAATCTTAACTAATCACATCTTCAACAACAGTATTTCCAAATTCGGTCTCATTTTGAGGTACCGGGATTTAGGATTTCAACCTATTTTTTTAGGAAGACACAACTCAGCCCATAACAGAACTCTATTAATTAGAGGATATAGAAAACTCATGTACTAAATTTCTATTGCCGCTGTAACAATTTACCAAAATGCAATGGCTTAAAACAACACAAATCTGTTATTTTATAGTCTTAAAGTCAGAATTCTGAAATCAGTCTAACTGGACTAAAATCAAGGTGTGAGCAAAACTGTGTCCTTTTTGGAACTTCAGGGGTAAAATTGTGTTTTGGTTTTTTTGGTTTTTTGGTTGTTGTTTTTATGTTTTTCTGTTTTTAGAAGCTGCTTGAAGTCCTCTGCTCATTACTCCTTTCTCCATCTTTGGTGCCAGTAGTGTCCAGTCAAGCCTTTCCCACAATGCCACCTCTTTGGTTCTGATTCTTCTTTCTCACGTCTTCATTTCAAGATCACTATGATTACATTTATCTCACCTGTATAATCCAGGATAATCTCTCTATTGAAAGTCCAGCTGATTAACAACCTGAATTTCACCTACAATTTAGCACCCCTTTGCTATTTCACAGGTTCCAGGGATTAGGATATGGACATCTTTGAGGAGTCAATATTTTGACTATTGCAGCCCATTAAAAATTGTATTTTGCTCTTTAAATATTATTTGTTTCTTTACAAACTAACTGATAACAGATTGCCCCTGAGTTTGTCTACTGAAAGGACATAACATGGAATCAGTATACTCAATAAGCAGTCATTTTAACATTGCCTAGGTTTGTCATGTTTCTCTAGCAGTTCATTTACTCTTTAATCACTAGCCAAGGACAAAACCAGTTTCTCAGAGGTAGCTTTTGATAATTGCTTTACAGCCCCCTCCTCAGCTTGTTTCATAAACAAGTTAACCTAATCAGCTCTTTATGACCTTCACGACACAGACCACATCAACATGGCAGCTAACGTGTTACTAACCTAACCATCTGCCTGCTGTCCATTACCTGATGTCAGTACCTGTGTGCACCTGTCTTCCATGATGATATGGAGCAGACCACCACCCAATCACCTTAATGACCTTCCCCCATCAAAAGGTAAGTTTAAAAAGGATTAGTCTGGAACAACCAGCTGCCATTTGTTCACTAAACCATGGTCTGACCGTGTGGCTCCTTGAGCCATGGTTGCCATGTTTCCTAGCCTTGACTTCCTCTCCTACTTTAGGGAGGTGAATCTCTTCTCTCTCTCTTTCTCTCTCTGTCTCTCATTTACTTTCTAAATAAACTATATATTTTTTTCTTTTAATTTTTTATTTTATAAATGTGGGGTACAATTCAGGGTTGGGTATATAAATGTTCATTATGCAGGTATCCTTGTTGATAAGGTGTGCCCACACATCCTATCCTGGCAGCTTCCCACTACTGTCAATCCCCACCGCTCCTGGCAGTTTCCAACTATTGCCAATCTGTTTCTTATAGTATTATGATAATTGTTCAAGGCCTGCTTATGAGCGAGAACATGCGATAGTTCTTTTTTTCTGCGATAGATCTCTCAGTATTATAGACTATAAGTCCATCCACATTACTATGAAGTTCATAACTTTGTCCTTTATGGTTGCATAATATTCCATCATGTATATGTACCACATTTTTTAAAAATCCAGTCCTCTTTTTATGGGTAGCACTGTTGGTTCCATGCTTCTGTCATTGTGGATAATGCTGCAATAAACATATTTGTGCAGGTATCTTTTTCATAGAGTGATTTGAATTCTTCTGGGTATATTCACAGTAGAGAAAATGTGGGGTTATATGGAAGGTCAATTTTTAGATCTTTTAGGAATCACCAAACTGTTTTCCACAGAGGTTGTACTAGTTTACACTTCTACCAATAGTGTAGAAGTGCTTCCTTATCCCCATATCCTCTCCAGCATCTGTTGTTTTTTGAGTTATTGATGATAGCCATCCTGACTGGAGTTAGATGGTATCTCAGTGTGGTTTTAATTTGTATTTCCTTGATGACAGTGAGGCTGAGCATTTTTTCATGTATCTGTTGGCTGCTCATATGTCTTCTTTTGAGAAGTGTTTATTAATATGTTTTGCCCACTTTGTAATGGGGCTGTTTTTTTCTTTTCAGCATGAATAAACTATATTTTTCAGTCTAACTGCCGTGCAATTCTTTGCATATTTAATGCAGCACTGGATTGCATGCCAGACACCCACATGCCTGGTGAGTCTAACCTAACACCTATGTATCAATGTATGAATGGATTAATTTCAAAATGTTATATGGCTAGAAACTAAGCAAGACTGAGTTTCCCCCATCCATGAGCTCCCAGTCCATTTATTCATAGTTTAATGACAGCACAATGGAGGAACACAAGTAACTTTTTTTTTTTTTTTTAACAGGATCATGCAAACTTCTTAGAGAAGGACATAAGTGAACATGGTCTCAGGTGTGATAACAGTTTACCAGGTAAAGAGGGCAAGATCCAGTAAGCCCGGAAGGACAAGTTTTCTCAGAAACCAACTCAATAAATATTTATAGATGGAAGGAATGAATACGGGTAGGGAGAAGAGCTTATATAAATGCAGAGAAGTATTTTCAGGAAATTAAAAGTGGCACTTACCTCTTGGAGCAAATGATACATAAAGGGAGAAGATAAGTCTATGTTGGGAGGAGTTGGGTTTTGGTTATAGACGGCCTTGTATGTCAGTTAATGGAGCCGAGACTTCAGAAATATGGACAATGTTTCTTACCCTTTTCAGGAAACAAACCCCTTTTAGAATCTGAAGAAACTCTAGAAATTCTGTCTCAAATATGCACATATATGCATGTATAAATCTACTACACATGTTTTCAAGGGAGCAATGCTAATTTAAATCTATAAAGCTATTAGTTGTCTGTGGATTCCAGTGTAAAAACAAAACGAAGGAACAAAGGGAAAAAAAAGAAAAAAGGTTGTTACTAAAACTGTGAAGTTTGTAATGTAACTGGAATTATGTTAATAAAAATTATGCTGCTTTACGCATAGAACTGAAGAATGAATCTGGAGAAGAAAAATAGGATACTATTTCTCAAATGTTCAGATGAGAAATTCAAATTGCCTGAGCTAATGCAGTAGCACTCTGGCTATTTAGCTGACTTAAGAGGAACATTAAAAAAAAAAAAAAAA
>NW_007163934.1:820703-821919 GCF_000164805.1 Carlito syrichta
GACAGAGTGAGACTCCAACTCAAAAACAACAACAACAACAAAAAATATATATATATATACAAACTCATTTAATTCTTCTCAACAACCCTTTTGGGGTAGGCAAACCCCATTGTATAGAGACTAAAATGGAGGCACTGGGAGGTTAAGCAATCACTCAAAGTTAAAGAGTTAAACAAACAACCAAAAAATTCATTGTGACATCAAAAATAATTATTTTTATATTAAAAGTATTTCTATATTCAAAATTATAGAAAGCACACTGGACAGAGAGTCAGAAGACGTGGATCTAACCTGAGTTGTTGCTACTAGTTATATGACTGTAACTGGTCGTTTAACTCCCTGGTTATTATTTCTTCCTCAGTATTGTGACATTCCAGAGCATTCTATGCTTCCTTCTAGTTCATAAAAATCTCCGTGTGGTTTCCTTACTAATCTTCCTTAATCTAGTTTATACATTCTTTATGCTTAAAAAAAAAATGCTCAATGCACATCAAAGAATGATAATGATTATCGCTAAATATTTGCTTCAATATTAAAACACTTCTGTTAAATTCTATTTAATATACATATAAATTAGTTTCTTTTTAGACAGAAGGATACATATTTTAAAGGCAGGCATTATATAGTTTTCTTTTTCTTTTTTAATTAATTAATTAATTATAAAGATGTAGGGTACAATTCAGGGTTAGGTATACAAAAATTAATCATGCAAGCACCCTTGTTGATGAGGTATGCCACTCCCTCCCCTAGCAGTTTCTCTCAACTGCCAATCCCACCCTCCCACCCCTGACAGTTTTCCACTACTGCCAGTTGCTTTCTTATAGCATTATAATTGTTCAAGGTCACCTTATGAGTGAGAACATATGGAACTCAATTCTTTGTTTCTGTGATAAATTACTGAGTATGATGTACTCTAAATCCATCCAAGTTGCTGCAAAGTCCGTATATTTGTCCTTCTTTATGGCTGCATAATATTCCATTGTGTATATGTACCACATTTTTTAAATCCAGTCCAGCTTCAATGTCAACATGGTTGGTTCTATGTTTTTGCTATTGTGAATAGAGCTGCAACAAATATACATGTGCAGGTATCTTTGTCATAGAATAATTTGAGTTTCTCTGGGTATATTCACAATAGGGGAATTGCTGGGTCATATGGAAGGTCAATTTCTAGTTCTTTCAGAAATCTCCAGACTGTTTTCTAGAGAGGTTGTAC
>NW_007163934.1:822127-877831 GCF_000164805.1 Carlito syrichta
ATCCACTCACCTCAGCCTCCCAAAGGCGCGGGATTACAGGGTGAGCCACCGAGCCCGGCAGTCTATCTTATTTCTTAAGGTATTGGCCTTTAGTGTTCTGAATAGGAATTGGTTCCCAGTTCCAATTTCCATAAGGGTGTCTCCTGTACTTTCTAAGATTCTTATAGTTTGAGGTTTTACGTTTAGGTCTTTGATTCATTTAGAGTTAATTTTTGTGTATGATGATGGGTAGGGGTCCTGTTTCAATCTTCTGCATGTGGTCAGCCAGTTTTCCCAGCACCAGTTACTGAATAGGTTCTCCTCTTCCCAGTGGTTGTTGTTGGAGGCTTTGTCAAAGATGAGTTGGTTGAGGAATTAAGGCTTTGATTCCAGAATTTCTATCCTGTTCCATTGGTCTATGTGCCTGTTCTTGTACCAACAACAGGCTGTTTTGATTATTGTAGCCTTATAGTAAAGTTTGAAGTCTGGAAGTGGGATACATCCTGCTTTGTTTCTTTTGCTAAGGATTGTTTTGGCTATCCGTGGTCCTTTATGTTTCCATATGAATTTCTGTATTGTCATTTCCAGGTTTGAGAAGAATGATGTTGGTAACTTGATGGGTATTGCATTGAATCTGTAGATTACCTTTGGTAGGATGGACATCTTAACAATGCTGATTCTTCTTACCCATGAGCGTGGAATATTTTTCCATTTGTTTGTATCTTCTTGGATTTCTTTGAGCAGTGTTTTGTGGTTCTCATTTTAAAGGTCTTTCACCTCTCTGGTTAGGAAGATGCTGAGGTATTTCACTTTTTTTTGGTGGCTATTGTGAATGGGATTGTGCTTTTTATTTGGGTCTCTGCCTGCTTGTTGTTGGTGTATAGCAATGCAACTGTCTCTTGCACATTTATTTTGTACCCCGAGACTTTGCCAAAGTCCTTTATCAGTGCAAGCAGATTTTTGACAGATTCTCTTGGATTTTCAAGGTATAGGATCATATCATCAGCAAAGAGGGATAACTTTACTTCCTCTTTTCCTATTTGGATACCCCTGATTTCCCTCTCATGTCTAATTTCCCAAGCTAGGACTTCCAACACAATATTGAACAAGAGGGCTGAGAGTGGGCAGCCTTGTCTTGTTCCAGTAAATGTTTCTAATTTCTGTCCATTTCATAATATGTTAGCTGTGGGTTTGTCATAGATGGTGCTTATTATTTTGAGGTTCCTAGGTTCCTTCTATACCTAGGTGTTTGAGGGTTTTTATCAAGAAGGGATGCTGGATTTTATCAAAAGCTTTTTTGTCATCTAATGAGATAATCATGTGGTTCTTGTTTTTACATCTGTTGATGTATTTAATGACATTTATTGTTTTGCGAATGTTGAATCAGCCCTGCATCCTGGGGATGAAACCTACTTCGTCATGGTGGATGGTTTTTGAGATGTGCTGTTGGCTCTGATTTGCTAGAATCTTGTTGAGGATTTTTGCATCTATGTTCATAAGGGATATCGGACTCTAAAACTCTTTCTTTGTTGGCTCTTTATGCGGGTTGGGTATCAGTGTGATGTTTGCTTTATAAAATGATTTGGGGAGAATTCCATCTTTCTCAGTTGCCTGGAATACTTTCAGTAGGATTGGTATCAGCTCCTCTTTGTACGTCTTGTAGAATTCTGCAGGAAAGCCATCCAGTCCAGGGCTCCTTTTGCTAGGTAGTTTTCGTATGGCAGAGTCAATTTCCTTGGTTGTTATTGGCCTATTTAGTGTCTTGATGTCTTCTTGCTTTAACATGGGGGAGGTTTTGTGATGTCTGAAAGTCCTCCATTTCATCTAGGTTATCAAGTTTGTTTCCATATAGGTGCACATAGTAATCTTTGATAATCCTTTGCATTTCATGCTGGCTATTTAACTGTCTTAAGAGAAACATTTTTTTAAAAGAGCTTAAATTATTTATTATACCATTTAAGAAATTGAAGTGTGAAAAATGATAAAGAATTTATGAAGATAAAAATACTAGTAAGTATTACAATTATTGAGTGTTCTAATGAAAATAAGCTGGATTCAGTATTTACAAATAAAATACAGATTTCTGGAAAACAAAGTATAAGAAAGTATAGAGAGATGATATTATGATCTCAAGCAAGATCAAACTGAACATACGTCTTTTTAATAGTTCTACTGAGGTAAAATTTACGTACCATAAAATTCACTTGTTGAAAATGTACAATTCAATCACTTTCAATAGAGTTGTAGAGTTGTTCAAGCATCACCACAATTCAGTATTAGAACCTTCCCATCTCACCTCCAAAATTCTTCTATGATCTTCTCCCACCTTCTCATAACTAATCATAGCTTCTCCACCTAAACCTATGCAACCACTAATCTGCTGTCTGCATCTATATTTTTGCCTTGCATGTACATTTTGCATAAATGGAATAATGCAATGTGTGGTTTTTTGTATTTGACCTGAATCATCAGTTAGAATGTTTTTAAGATTCACCCATGTTGTAGCAGGTGTCATGTAACATGTATTCATTCTTTTATTACCAAATAGTGTTTCACTGTATGGATATACCACATGTTACTTATTCATTTGCCTGTTAATAGAAATTTGAATTGCTTCCATGTCTTGACTATAATGAATATTGCTGCTATGACATTTATGTACATGTCTGTGTAGACATGTTTTGATTACTTTGCTGAAGTCCCAATAGTGAAATTACAGGGTCATACAATAAGTTTATTTTTAAATTTTGAAGACACTACTAAATTGTCTTCAAAAGTAACTATAAAATTCTGTATTTCTTTTCTTTTTTTCTATTGAATTGGAGTCTCACTTCGTCGCCCAGACTGGAGTGCAGTGGTCACTCCTGGCCACCGCAGCCTCAATGTGCTGGGGCTCTGGCGATCCTTCCGCCTCAGCCTTCCAAGTAGCTGGAACTATAGGCGTACGCTACCACACCCAGCTAATTTTTTGATTTATTGTAGAGATGAGGTCTCACCAAGTTGCCCAGGTGGGTTTCGAACCCGCGGGCTCAGGCAATCCACTCACCTCAGCCTCCCAAGGCGGAAGATTATAGGCTGAGCCACCAAATCCGGCTAAATTCTGTATTTCTAAAGCAAGAATGAGGGTCCCAGTACCTTTACATTCTCACTACACTTGCTATTGGTATCGGGATCATACTCTGTGTATAGTGGTAGCTCACTGTTGTTTTAATCTGTCTCTGATGATTAATGGTGTTGAATGGTCTTATCATTTGCTTATTAGCAACTTGACTAACTTTGGTGAAATACCTATTTAAATATTTTATACACTTTTAACTGAGGTTTTTCTTTTCCTTATTGAATTGGAAGTGTTCTTTGCATACCAATATAAAAGTTTTATTTTATTTTTAGTTAGATATTTTATCCCAGTCTGTTGCTTATCTTTATATTTTATAAATGATATCTACTGAAGCAAAGATTTTGATTTCGATAAAATCTAACTTATCAGTTATTTCTTCTCTGGATCAAGTCTTTTGTTTCATCTAATAACTCTGCCTGCTCCAAAGTCACAAAGATTTTTCTCCTACCCTTTCTTCTAGGAGTTTTATAATCTTAGCTCTTGCATCTGGGTCTATGATCCATTCTGAGTTAATATTTGATAGAAGTCATTTTTGTTAAGATGTAGATATTCAATTTAACCATTTGTTGAAAGATTATCATTTCCTCATTGAACTGTTTTTGAAACTGTCAAATCAGCTGACCATAGGTACAAAGACTTACTTCTGGACTTTGAATTTTGTCTCGCTACTGTTGCTATATAGGAAGTTTTGAGATCAGATAGTATGTTTTCCATCTTGTATGTTTTCCATCTTGTATTTTTATTTTTCCAAAATTGTGTTTGCTACTTTAGGTCCTTTCATTTCCAGTGGGTCTCTGAGGCCTGTTCATTTATCATTTTTATTTTCTCTCTGGTCTTCATATTAGATCATTCTAATTGTTTAATTTCACTGATTCTTTCTTCTTCCACCTTGAATCTGCTATTGAGCAATTTTAGCAATTTTTCAAAATTAAGCTATAAGACTTTTCAACCCCAGAATTTTTATTTTAAAAGTAATTTCCATCTCCTTACTGAAAAATTTTATGTTAGTTCATCATTGCTATATTTTCCTTTAATTCTTTGACATGGTTGCCTTCCCTTTATTGGACATATTTATAATTGGTGTTTTGAGACTTTTTTCTTCTAAACCCAATGCCTGAGGGCACTCAGACAATTTCTATTCTTAGATTTTTTTTTCCCCCATGAGTGTGACTGACACAATCCTATTTTATTGCACATCTTATATTTTTATATTTTATATTTTGTTTTATTTTGAGTCAGGTTTCACTCTGTTGCCTAGGCTGGAGAACAGTGGTATACTCATGGCCATTGTAGCCTTGACATGCTGGGTTCAGGCAATCCTTCCACCTCAGCTTTTCAATAGCCCGGACTACAGGCATGTACCACCACACCCAGCTAATTTTTTGATTTATTGTAGCGATGAGGTCTTGTCAAGTTGCCCAGGCTGGTCTCGAACTCCTGGGCTCAGGCAATCCTCTCACCTTGGCCTCCCAAAGTGCTGGGATTATAGGCATGAGCCACTTCATCCAGCCACATCTTATATTTTTAAAAGTAATATATCATAGTTACTCTAAATCCAGATTCCCCACCCACAAAATTGTTACTCTTTTGTTCATTAGTTAATTGGTTTCTTTGTTCAGTAACTTATTTTGGTTAAAGCTGTCTCCTCCTTGGTGTGTGGCCACTGGTGTTTTTGTTTATTTTTTTGTTTTAAAATCTGTTTTTAAATCTTTTTAAATCCATGATTTACCATTGTGTCTATGTAGCTTAATTGTCAGCCAATAATTAGAAAAATGTTGTGCACAAACATCTGGAGCCAATAAGTCTTTATTCTGTTGAATGGTCCATATGTGGGTAGGAGACTGTATTCCAGTTCACTCTTGAACTTGAGTGTTTGTCTGCCCTGGCTTCTACTCCTCTATAATCTTTTATATCTCCTTTACACATGTGTGTAGCCTCAGGATTGACTGAGTCTGTAGCTGGTTTCAATACCTTAGGTTTCTGCTTTGCATGTACACAGACTCAAGCATAAAGTAGCTTCAATCATAACCAAAACATAGTCACTTATACTAATAATATCATTGAATGTGGTCTTTGCTCATTGTTTCGATTTGAGAGGCTCCATTTGACCACAGGACTAAAGCAACCAGTTCTCACAGTCTGCCTTGTCATAGTAGAAACTTCATGGCCACTGTGCTGGGAAAGGGGACAAGAGCAGCCACAGGCAACAAAGCCATGGATGCCTACTGTTCTTATCTCAGTTTTAACAGTGTATCAATCATAAATACTTCCCTAATAATTGTGTGACTTGTTACATTTCCAGAGCATGGAAATAGTTATTTTTGTCCCTTATGATCTGTTTTACAGCTGATTTATGGGGAGGAAACTTGCCAATCTCCTCACTTAATAATAGCCAGGAATCCTTTTCCTGGAGGTTTTAGGCATTTTATCCATTATTTATTTGTTCATGCATGTGTAAAATCATTGAATTTTATTTTTTCTAAGATCATTCAATGTAGAAAGTATACCTTGATGCCCTAGCTATTATTTCAGTGTTATTACTATCAGAATTGTTCATATATGATTCTCCTAATCACTTGTTTTTCTTGCTCAAGACTGTTGTGACACAGTAACATAATTCTTATTATGATTATCCATTGACACCAAAATAGTGAATTCACTGTTGTGTGATCTCAACATCCCCAGAGCTCCATCTTCTTAACATGGGTCAGGTGGAAGTAGTTATTAAACATTTACACAAAACAGGTAAGAGTAAACTATATAAAAAAGTTAAACAACTAAGTGGAAGAAATATGTTGTCATAGGGAACAGTAACTGTTCAGTTTGTAATTTAGAGAACTGTTGTCAGAATATTATAAAACTGTAAATTAAATTAATTATACCTATTATGTGACATTAATTAAAATATTAACTTTTTTGAAATTATAAATTCATCTGAAATAACAATTCCCCTAAAACTTACTCAGGTACTTTATTATTAAACAAGAAAATTCATTTGATAAATTATATATAAATAGAGTTCCTTTACTTCTTCAAAATAATGCTATACAGAGTTGTGACAGCAAAATAATGAGACTGATTTTCCTGCTTAGGTTGTAGGCTTACTTTTTAAAGACTGTACATTTCATAGATTTTTAGCTCATTTGATGCTAGTACATATTCAATCCAGAATGAATGTAAGTTTTTTTTTTTAAGAAAACTCGTTGTCAATTCCAAGAAGACACAAACAAATGGAAAAATATTCCATACTCATGGATAGGAAGAATTAACATTGTTATGATGTCCTCCTACTGAAGGCAATCTACAGATTCAACGCAATAACCATTAAATTACCAACATCATTCTTCTCAGATCTGAAAATGACAATACGGAAATTCGTATGGAAACAAATGACCATGAATAGACAAAACAATCCTTAACAAAAGAAACAAAGCAGGAGGTATCAAACTTCCAGACTTTAAACTTTACTGCAAGGCTACAATAATCAAAACAGCCTAGTACTGGTACAAGAATAAGCATATGGAACAGGATAGAGATTCTGGAAGCAAAACCTCAATTTCTCAACCAACTCATCTTCGACAAAGCCTCCACCAGCAACCACTGGGGAGACAAGAACCTATTTAGTAAACAGTGCTGGGAAAACTGGGTGACCACATGCAGACGATTGAAGGAGGACCCTTAATTATCACCATACACAAAAATCAACTCTAAATGGATCAAAGACCTAAATGTAAAACCTCAAACTATGAGAACCTTAGAAAATGCAGGAGACACCCTTATGGAAATTGGAACTGGCAACCAATTCCTAATCAAAACCTCAATGCCCACGCCATAAGAGATATGATAGACAAATGGGACCTCATCAAATTAACAAGCTTCTAAAAAGCAAAATAAACCATCAAGAGAGAAGGGAGACAGTCCACAGTCTAGGAAAAAATATTTGCCAACTGAATGTCTGGACAAAAACTTAACATCCAGGATCTACAAGAAACGCAAACATGCCAAAAGGAAAAGAAAAAAAAAAAAGCAGCCCCATTAAAAAGTGGGCTAAAGACTTGAGTAGCCACTTTTCAAAAGAAGCTATACGGGGCAGCCAAGCAACGCATGAAAAAGTGCTCAGCCTCACTAAACATCGAAGAAATGCAAATCAAAACCACATTGAGATGAAACTTAACCCAAGTAAGAATGGCCATCATTAATAAAACAAACAACAACATATGCTGGTGAGGATGCACAGAAAAAGGAACCCTTCTACGTTGCTGGTGGAAATGCAAACTAGTGCAACCTCTTTGGAAAACAATGTGGCGATTTCTAAAAGAACTAGACATTGACTTTCCATATGACCCAGCAATTCCTCTACAAGGAATATACCCAAGGAACTCAAATCATTCTACAAAAGATCCCTGCACATGCAAGCTTATTGCAGCACTATTCACAATAGCAAAAACATGGAACCAATCATGCTGCCCATCGAAACTAGACTGGGTAAAAAAAAATGTGGTACATATACAAGGTGGACTATTATGCAGCCATAAAGAAGGACAAGTGTATGGACTTTACAGTAACTTGCATGGATCTAGAGTCAGTGATCTATCACAGAAATAAAGAACAGAGTATGGCATGTTCTTACTCATAAGTGGACCCTGAATATTTGCCATCATAATATAAGAAAGGAATTGGCAGTAGTGGGATACTGCTGGGGTGGGGGTGGCGGGATTACACAACATCAATAAGGGTACCTGATCGCAAACCAGGCAAAGTGGGGACCAAAGGGAGACTCAAACTTTACCTGTACAATGACCATATGTATACCTAATCTTGAATTATATCCCACATCTTTAAAATAAATAAATAAATAAATAAATAAATAAATAAATAAATAAATAAAACCTCTTTGTTTAAATTTAACAAGCAAAATTATACCATGTGTATTTTAAAATACAATTGCCTCAATTAATTCACTCATTCAATTATTTAGCCAAAAAAAATTTTTTTTTGAAGTTGTTTGCTCTGCATAGCCAGCTACTATATGTATTAGTGTTGATAGGGATAGAGGCAAAGGAGAATGAAATCATATGTGGTCTCTGCCTTTGCTTTCCATTAGAGGATTAAGAGTTTTATTAGATATTGAATTTATTGAATGCCAGAAACTCTGTGCCAGGAACTGTGCCCAGATAAGGAAATCAACATACAAGGTGAAATTCTAGCAATTCTCCAAATTCCAGATAGATTCCCAACTTTTCTTCTTTTTAGAAAAAAAAATCACTTTGAATTATTCTATTTTTTGTCCATCCAATGATATTCTTCACTATTTTTAAAATAACAGCTATTGTTAATAGAAAGCTTACTATGTGTCAAAAACAATGCTGAATATTTGCATTAGATTTTAAAAGACGTATAGGTGTTACTATTATCTTTGTTTCAACAAGGAGAAACTGTAGCAGTAAGTTGCTTATAATCACAGTTCTAAGAAATGGTTGGATGTCTTGATTAAGACCAAAAAGCTAGTAAGTGGCTGAGCTCAAAACCTAACAGAAGACCTTCTGATTATGTCTTTGTTTTTCTTCTTTCTTTAATTATTTTCAATGGACATTAGTTTGTATTATATTATAGCTTCACTTAACTTTAATAAACATTTAATAGCAATCCAAATATGGTATACAATATAGAGCAGCAGCAATCTAAACAGTGTAAATTTATTTGGAAAATACTGCCTTTGGATCAATGTACAGATCCCAAGTCAACAGTTTATACATGTCAGTGTGGTTTCTGGTCCTTAGCAGATATGACATATCATTTCTAAGTGGAGAGTATTATAAAACATTAATTTGGTGCTTAGTTTATAATTTATTAAAATTATTGTAGAAGCTAATATTATTGGAAATTTATTTCCAACTTCTCTTCCCTGATAAGTAATCCATTAAGATTTTAGATAACATTAGTGCTACAAGCAAGACACCTTGGAAAAATTGAACTACATTAATGCAAAAAGCAAGAGAATGATTAGGTTTGGAATAATGAGCCAAGCTATGGGTTACTCAGTACTAGAAACTAGAGCATTAAAGCAGTTAAAGTATAAAAGAACAATGTAGTCTTTGGTAAGAAAAGATTTTGGAATCACTTTGAGGGTCCCATAATTGAGAATAATATTTGAAAGTTAAAGAAGTATTGAGAAATATGGATGACTAAGCAACGTGAGCAATGTTTCTAAAATTGCTGTCCTAGTAATGTGGTCCAGTATTTGATTCATGAGAGGTCATGGTGAGACCAGAATCCAGGGGATACATCAGAAATGCAGCTAGATTAAATCAGATATTTATTAAAAAGCAACAGAAGTTCATTTATGACCCTTTGTTCTTGCTCTCTTTCAGTAACACACACATTTGCAATTTTTTTTTTTTTTTTAATGTTTAATCCTAGTCTGTGTCTCCATAGTTACTTGGCAAGGGGCAAAGGGATCTTAAAACAAAAGAAACCAAAGCAAAATGTGTCTGTGTGCTTTTCACAGAGATAACAGTTTGTTCAAGAAATTTGGAAACAATATTCTGATCTATAGAGCAAAGGACAAATATAAGTAAGATAGAGGAATCAAGGAAGTCAGAAAACACTTGCAAATAACAGCGTATTGGAGAAAATAGAAGTTGGAAACAACAGGTTTATAAGCATTGCTTGCATTGAGATGGAGTATTTCCCTTTAGATATCCTTTTCTTTGTAGGAAAGTAGTAATTTATCAGATGCTATCTTAATTCAAGACTTCTCACTTCCACATCTTTAAGTTTTCCCAATACATCATTTTTAAAAAATGAAATAATTATTTCATTTATTGTCATGGCATTTTTCCTTTAAATCTCTTGGCTTCAGAAAATTAGGAATTTCAAAACAGATATTGCTCATAAAATTCACAACAGATGTGAAGAGACTATAAAATTTTTGAACAAGTAACCCCTTTTCTATGAATTTTGTTAAGTTGTATACTCAATATCCCACATCTCAAAGGCTAGTTTCATTTTGTTTTGTTTTCTTTTTTTTTTTTTTTTGACTTGGAATCTCACTGTCACCCAGACTGGAGTGCAGTGGCCGCTCCCAGCCACCGCAGCCTCGACCTGCTAGGCTCCAGCGATCCTTCCGCCTCAGTTTTCCAAGTAGCTGGAACTACAGGTGCACGCTACCATGCCTGGCTAATTTTTTTGATTTATTGTAGAGATGAGGTCTTGCCTGCCCAGGCGGGTCTCGAATGCGCGGGCTCAGGCAATCCACTCACCTCAGCCTCCCAAAGGTGCGAGATTACAGGCTGAGCCACCGAGCCCAGCTCATTTTGTTTTCTAAGTGTCTTAAGGATGAAGAAAGAATGTCAATTTCTGCTTTAGTCATAATAAAGTTAATAATTGATTTAGCTCTCCAAGACAGATCCAAAGCAAATTGAATGTAAAGAACGGTGGAAACATTGACAAGATGAAAGGAATATTACTTTAATGAAAACATTATGCAGAAGCATAGGGTAGTAGCCATGGGCAATCTTTATTTCTAAATAACGACATGTCAGACCACAGATGTCCCTGGAGATTGTAGAATGAGTAAGGTTTATGTACTTCTTTCTGCCGAGGGTTCTACAGCACATCTGTATGTATCTGGCACAAGTCAATTTTAGTTCCTTATTTTGTTTATATTATGTGACTCCCTGCAATATTAATTTTTTTGACACACATTACTCACTTAGGACTCCTGGACTCTACACAGTCACTTTCTGTTTTAATTCATTTTGTATTATGCCTCTCTTTTCTGCATCTGAAAGTCCATGAGCAGATTTTTGATTCAAGTCCGATTCTGTGTGTCATCTCTCTGAGGAGCTATTTGAGATTGTAAAGGAATGTTTTTTTACACTAATTTTTAAGCTCTCTCCATCAGCTAATTGGAATGGCTTTGGACTCATATATTTTTGATAAGAATGTCCCTGGTGAATGGGAAGGTTCAGCTTAAAAGCTTTTACATATTGACATTTGTTTGAATCAGACTTTGGTTTGTGTTTTCAAATGTGTTATGAAAACATCTTTTTTATTCAACATATTTTACGAGTTTTATTACTCTACTGTATAAATAAAATTGAACCATTGAAGAGAAGGGCAGAAACCAGGATGTCAAGGAATCACACCTATTAATAAGAGGTTTCTGACACAGGCATTAAGTTGGCAACATTGAAAACACCATTACATGAGATGTGTTTCATTTAATTTCTGTTTAGTACTAAAAGCAACATTTTAAAATGTTAAAATATTTGGCAAGGGTAAGGTTTTATTTCTCCCTATAAAACCAAGATGAACATATCTTTTACTATTGACTCAATTTGCTTTTTATTTGGCAAACAAAAATATTTATTCTTTAGAAAATTATAAAAGACTAAATAAAAACTGTAGTGATTGCTTCTACACCATAAAACTTTTCTCCTAAGACTTTCTTGTGAAACATAAATAAAATCAATTTACTGAACAAGTGTTGGATCAAATAGCATTAAAATATTTATTGTCTTCTTTATGAAATAGTTGATTCAAGGTCAAGTTTTACTTAATTTAATGGAATTTACTCTGGGACAAATGGAGAACCTGAAACCCCATATAATCCTTGAATATTCATGTACTTCCCTGTCTTCTGAAAATTCAACATCAATTTTAACTCATATCCTTTTTATGGAATATATTTTGTTTCCTGTCAACTACAGCATATATTTTTTTTAAAAAACTATTTTTCCTTTTTTTTAATTTGAAAAAAACTGTATTTTTTGGGGGTTGGCAAACAAAAAATAATTCCAACTAATTATTAACCATAATATTCCTTACAGTTTTATCCTAACTTCCTTTTGAATATAATCAATATTTACTTGAATTATATTGTTGAATCAATTAATGGAATGAAAAAACCATAATCTTTCAAAAATATTTCCAGAGTACATATTAATTATATCCCTTTATGTGATGAATGTGATTTTGCTTTTGCCCACATTCCTTTGTCCTAGCTATACAACAGTATGAAGAATCTTCTCATTTCTGTTACTTGTGAAATAAAATGTTTGACATGGGACTGATTATTTATGTTCTCTAAGTTCTAAGTTCCTCTCTGTAAAATGTGTAAGTTTGTGTATATGTGTAGGTAGAGTGAAAGTAATAATTCTGGTACCAACTTTACTAAACAATAACCGTGGCCAGGCTGACACATAGCCTGTGGAGAAAGGTAAAGCTCACATAGTGAGCTTGTGACCCAGGAACTAAAGGAATAAGTTCTGGCACAGCAGGCAATCTTCACAAACATTGTACCAATGCTATGGACCATGAACATTTCTAATTCCTTTACAGCATGAAGCAGAGGTTGTTCAATTTTTCTAAAATTATACCTGTGTTTTATTTGCTTGGCGACTTATAATAACAGTTGTAATTATTTACATCTACGCTACATTGTCAAACACTTGCTTATATAACTTAAAAACACTTCTGCCTCCATTATAGAACTCATATGTTAAGGGCTCAATTTCCATCACCTCTACTCTAGCAGAAGTCCACTTATGAGAGGGGAGAACCCTGTCTTATTGACCTTTCTTATTGGCCTGTCATTCAGCACAGTCCTTAGCACATGGAAAGAGGTCAGCAAAGTTTGATGAATGAATGAATAAATGAAGACTTAATTACCATGTTGACCCTGTTTACTTAGCTATCTGTCAGGACATCACACCACTTCCTTCTTTTGCATTGTGTCACTCATTTTTGACAAGTACTCTTTCTTGCTTAAATATTGAAAGGGATATTGGGCTTACTGCCTTTTTTTTTTTTTTGAGTTGGAGTCTCACTCTGTCGCTCAGACTGGAGTGCAGTGGCTGCTCCCGGCCACCGCAGCCTCGACCTGCTGGGCTCGCGATCCTTCCACCTCAGCCTTCCAAGTAGCTGGACTACAGGCGCACGCTACCACGCCTGGCTAATTTTTTGATTTATTGTAGAGATGAGGTTTCGCCAAGTTGCCCACTGCCTTATTTTTAAGGTGAATCATAGGCAACACCTTTAAGGACTAATCTACACTAGATTCTCTTGCACGTGTTAGCATCACTCTAGACCCTGGGAAACAGCAGAAGACCTATGACTGAAATAGTAAAGAATATTCAGAAAAAGTATGATGCAAATCTCATTAGCCCTCTTTCTTCTTCCAGAAAGATTTGAAAGTTTCAAGATTCAGAGAAAGATTATGGACAGGTGCAAACCATCCAAAGTTTTCATAGCTTTGTTCTCCAAAAGCAACTATTAACAGAATTAAAAGCACATCATATTAAGTAGTCAGGTCTTAAAGACCTATTTATAGTATCAGTACGATGGAGCAAATCCGTCTGAAGCTTTAAACTTCAATAAACAGCTCCAAAATCAGCATGTAACCTGACATGAAGCCAATTGAATGTCTTTAAATTAAGTGTCATATTTATCCTGAATTACCTTTTAAAATGTGGGTTCTTTGAAACTGCAGTTCAAATTTGAGCTTTTAAGAAACTTACCAAGAAGGAAAAGCTTGTTCCCCGGATTTTCGGGGAAAAAAAAGTTGAAAACCGTGGAGCTTATTAAATTTGAGACCTAGGTTTTAACAAGTTATTACCAGTCTTCAAAGCATTCTTTGAAATATAATTTCTTTTTAGGTGATGGTTATTATTGACACTAAAGTAGTGTTTGCTTAATCCACCATCCATCATTACCTTCTTCTTGACACTTATGTTAGTGTACCTTAATATTCCTTTGAGATCTAGTAGGGGATTATAAAAGTATAAGCTCAACACTGAAAGTATATATATATGTTTTCCTCTTCAGGGAATAAAGATAGTAGACTTTGAAATATGAAAGTGACAAACTCAAAGTTTTAAAAATATATTGCTGTCATTAAATACTAGTATCAAGTAAATCATACTTTAAGTAATACACAAACGTATTTTTACTAAAAATCCAAAGGTAGTAGAATTATGTGGTCTAATGTAAATGAGAGAATTAATTAGGTAAAATTTAAACAGCTGGCACATGAACTGTACTTAATGAAGCATTGATTTAAAAAAAAATCACTGAGTGAACTTAAAGGGAGTCATTTCCTTAATTCATTTGTATAGTATTTCCTTTGTTGAAATAAAGGCACAAAATACTAAGGCACTATTCAAATATAAACTAAGCAAAACCATTATAATTTTATTCCAAACATTTGAGTAACCCTCGTGATGGGTCAGTTCCCAGCTTAGTACTCAGATATCAGCCTGTGGTGCCTTGCCCCAATTAAGTTGTACACAGCTCTCTTTTCAAAGTGTTTTTTAGGAGTTGGTGTTCATTACAGTATTTATATATAGCAGAATCAGGCTCCCAAGTGCCTTATAATTACTTTTTAATGCAATGTGCTACTTAGAAAAAGATTATTCTCCAAGTTTAGTAACTTTTTCCCCATTAAGAATATTTATCTTTCAGTACACTTGCTATGGGGTTTTGCCTCTGGTGGTGTTGCAGAAAGAACCAAATTACTTTCTGCCAACCAGGCAGCCATCCTAAAGTAACAACTTGAAGCAGCCTGATCCAGACAGCATTTCATTTAATGTTATGGATTCTTTTATTTTAAGTATAGTCAAGGAAAGTTAATTGCTTACATTTATGTTTGTATTATTCTTAAACTTACCATTTAGATTGCAAGTCATACTTCACAGAATTTTAATATTGACGTTTTGTCATTGTTGTTTTAAATTGAGAGGGAATCTCTCTATGTTGCCTCCTAAAATTCTGAGTTTACAGGTGTGACCACGTCATGAATTTTAAAGCTGGGACAGGGAAGTACCTCAAAGATCTCTTTGTTTTTGTCTCCTTACAGTTTTTTAATTTTTGTTAGTAAAAACCATAATGCACGATTACTGAGAAGCTCAGTCATATAGCAGTATTGGGTATGATCTGTTGCAAATGGCATAATTTGCTCTAAATACTTCTGAATTGACTTTGCTTTAATTAGTTTTTTGTTTTTCTTTTCTTTTTAAATCAAGAATATGTTCTATAATATTGAAACACATGAGACGACTGTAATTGACAATCACATGGCAGTTTTGAAATTCATATGAATGATATCCAAATAATAATAATTCAAATAATAATGGTATTCAAATAATAATGATAATTATTAAGTGTAAAGTTATATATCAAAAGGTCTTCTTTGTATATAATATTTTAGCTTTCATTTTCTCACAGTATTCTGAGGACAGCAATTTTGGTTTCTTTTGTTTACTATCCTAAGAACAATGTCCATGACAGTGCCTGACTCATAGTAAGTGTTCATAATGTTAAGCGAATATTTGTATTTTCAGTGACCTTAAGTTATGGCCCAGTTTAATGAACTAGTCAACTTGTTTTTAATAAGCTGGAGTAATAATGGAAAATTTTAAGCAGCTTCAGATAAAAATATCTTAAAATAAAGAAGAAAGCTAGGGGAGGACAATTAACATTTACTAAAAATTTTCTATGTAGGATGGTAACAAAAGAGACTGGCCACTGCTAAAGGAGGCATGGGAGGGGGATAAGGGATACAAAACCATCCAGTAGGTATCATGCTCACTACTGTGGTTGGCAAGAGCTCATCAGAAGCTCAAACCTCGCCTTCATACAATATTCTTATGTAACGAATCCTCACATGTACCCCCTGATTCTAAAACAAAAAAAGAAAATAAGAAATAATAGTATACCTTATACAGATAAAAACTTGGATCAAGGGAAAAGTTAATCAGAACCAAGCACTGAATCCTAAGAAATTAAATTTAATTTTCCACAAACCAGACATAGTCTGATAATTTATTTTACACATGGCAGAATTTTTTGTAGCCATATTGTTGTGACTACATATCTCTTTCTTGTTCTTTTTCCACATATATATTTACAATAAACTAGATAATCATTCAGTAAGTATATTCTTTCTTAAGTAAACTTGTCTTGTTACTAAAGATATATGAAATCTGAATTGGGTTCTAACTAAAGCTTAATAAATAATATTAGCCAAATAATGAGCAAACACATGCAAATAATGTACTGTATATAAGTATTATGTTTGAAACATCCTCTCCTCACTTGAAGTGCTTATCTCTACTATAAAAAAGTTAGCATTACCTCATTGCACAGTTAAAATTATTTAAGCTTAGAGAAGTGATGTGCCTAAAGATATGCCAAGATTTAAAAAAAACAGGTCTCCTAGTTCTAAATACAAATTTCATTTTACTGTCATTCCAACTCTGCTGGCATCAGAGCTATATTTATGCTAGATGTTGCAATTTACTTCAAATTACTTTCACCTTGAAAATCAATTTATATGAAGTTCATGACTTATTCAATATTTTGGTATAGTTTATTTGATCTTAATAAATAGATGTGGCAGACACTGTTGGTGTCCCGCCCATTCATTTCTCCTTGGGAATCACAGTTCCTGAAACTTCTACTGTAGGGTCTGTACCTGTTTGGCTGAGGGTTTTCTTTGACCACCAGAACCCTGTAAGGGGTACATAGGGCAGGGTGGACCTGGTAAGCAGATAATGTCCCTGGAAATAGCTCTCAAACAGTGACTAATAGAAATCAGTGTTTAATTTCAGCTTCCTCTTCCTTCTCTAGAGCAGTTCTGCACATGTTTCACAGGATTTCCTAGAGTTATAGTAGCCACTTTCTGTATAATACTGCTGTTATTGGCTCATTCCCTTTTCTTTCTCACCTCCCCTTTCCTGACCAATACTTCCTGGGATCACCTCTGAAATAAACTTTAATTTAAACACGTGTCTCTAGTTCAGATTTGATAAGGTGCAGCCTAAGATCAGTTGAATCTTATTATCTCCCTCTGCAAAAGAGAAGAGACTGAGGTTTAGAGATGATTCATACTTACCCATTCATAGGGAATAAGTGATCAAGTTTAATTTGTGTTTTCTGTCTCTACGTGCATCTATTTCCTGTGAAAAGTTTCTGGTTTATTTTCTGGGCCTTCCTAGTATGGGTAGGCGGAGGGTGTTGGCTCTGTTAACATAGCTATGTAGTGTCTCCTTCCTCTATTCCACATGTAAGAAAGCAAAGAGGTTAAATCAGTGTGTCAATCTTGGCTTGGGACAAATGTATCTTCCATGTGTACTTTAGGTTCCACCTGAATTTAAATATTTTGGTTCTAGATAATAGCAGGTTGGGTTTTAACATGACAGAATTTTTCTGAGATTAGCATTGTCTAAAACTATACTCACTTTTAATAAACAATTACATTTCCCAGTCTGCCTTTACTAAGAGTAAAATACACAAATACACAACTATGAGTTGTATTTTAGGCAAAAGATCTTCCTCCCTCATTAAAGAGTTCATTGCAAGTCTGCAGGGACTAGGTTTATGCCAGTCATTGTTTTGCCTCCATTTTCGCTCCATGACACCCTGTTTACACTGGCTGCGGTGCTCTGACTATTTCTGTCTGCACTGTCAGGCCTGACAGAAGAGATCTTTTGACTCTTCCTGCGTGTCATGCGATACCCCACAATTACTATTATTACCAGACACTATGCTTTGGTTTTTCTGCTTCCTTTCAGTTTTATTCTACCTTTCTTTCTTTCTTTCTTTTTCATTCTTTCTGTTTTCTTTCTTTCTCTTTCTTTCTTTCCTTCTTTCTTTCTGTCTTTCTTTCTTTCTTTCTTTCTTTCTTTCTTTCTTTCTTTCTTTCTTTCTTTTCTTTCTTTCTTTCTCTTCCTTCCTTTCTTCCTCTCTCTCTCTTTCTCTCTCTCTCTTTCTTTCTCCCTTCTTCCTTTCCCCCCCTTTCTTTCTTTCCTTTCTTCCTTTTTTTTTTTTTGAGACAGGGCTTTATTCTGCTGTCTTTGCTGGGGTGCAGTAAGCATGATCATGGTTCACTGTAGCCATGAACTCCCAGGCTGAAGCAATTCTCTTGCCTCAGCCTCCTGAATAGCTGGAACTCAGGCATGCACCACCAGCTCAAGCTCAGCTACTTAAAAAAATTTTTTTTAGAGACACGGTCTCACTATGTTGGCTGGTCTCGAACTCCTGGGCTCAAGTGATTCTCCTGCCTTAGTGTCCCAAAATGTGTTTCTTATTTTCTACTCTAACCTGGGGTCTTAGCATATATTCTACTTCAAAGTAGATACTTGAATACTTGTTGAACAAAAAATGCCTCTTGCTAGAGGAAGGTATTTGAAATTTTTCTCTTAGGAAATAATGTAATTTCTATTTGATTGTTATAAGCTTGGCTTCCAGAAAGCCAATGACTGAGAGGACAAAGCAAGATCTTCGCAATTACAGTTCATTATAGAAAATTTAAAATTTATTTTACTTCTTTAAATTTGAGTCAGAGTGTCACTCTGTCACCCAGGAAGGGGTACGGTGGCACAATCACTGCTCTCTGCAGTCTTGACCACCCGGACTCAGGTGATCCTTTGGCCTGAGCTTTCCAAATAGCTGGGACTACAGGCGCATGCCAACACACCTGGCTAATTTTGGGAGAATTTTCTTAGTATAGTCAAAGTTTCACTATGTTGCCCAAGCTGGTCTCAAACTCCTGGACTCATGTTATCCTCTAGCCTTGGCCTCCCAAAGTGTTGTGATTACCAGTGTGAGTCACTGCACCCAGCCTAAAATTTACTTTTTATGATATTAAATTTTATTTTTTTCTTAATTTGCAAGGTGATTCTCTGGTTTCACTAAGAAGACAGGGTTTTAAGAAGGCATTGCACAGAAACAGAGCTATAATTATTTTTCAATGCATCTTTCTTTTAAGTTAGTGTAACTAGTAAATTGAACAAGCATAATTTTTGGTATGTGATTATAAAACAATTTATTGTCTAATAAATGTTTGAACATTGCTCAGTGGAAACGAAAACAAAAACAAAAGTAAAAAACCTCATGATTTCCCTAATCACTATTAAGTAACAAAGTCTTTTAATCAATTTCAGTTGTGAGATACAGTTTCATTTCAGAATTAGCATGTCCAGTTGCATATGATATCCAACTGTTCAATTATTCTGAGTTACAATTACTTCTCTATTTTGTTTAAAGTCTGTTTCTATCTGGCATTTACTGTAGGTAAAGGAGCAAGGTCTGTTTCTTTCTCAGTCATCTTGTTTTCAGCTTCCTCTTTCCTCTGGGTATTACCCTCCTCAGAGTTTGAGAACAGGTTGGGGAGGAGAGAGATGGACAGTAGAAAAGATCTCACCTAACTTGTAGGGTCATATACTGACTGAACATTGACTCTGATGGGACACATATGTGGGCTCTTTGGAGGCAGCCCCTCTACCCCTACTCACTGCTAGGTAACTCTCACTTGCAGTTACCCTGATAGTGGTGATGTACTCACTCTCTAGCTTGTTACTGACTCCTTTCAAAGTCCCTAATAGCCATCAGTGCCTATTGCTGAGTCCTATGCCTATACAGGACTGTTCCAGGTGCCTATAATAGGTAAGATCTAAGCTGTGCTCTGGCTCTCTCTTGCACATAACTCACATTTGATCTGTGGAAGCCTTCAGGCATCCTTTCAGTTGATTAAGGCTGGGAATGTAAGACAATCCCAAGGTGGCAACCACTTCTTTCTTCATTCCTCAACAGGTAGTCCATTCTTTGCTCTTGATAGTAATTAGGTGAGAGTGTGACATCAGTCTTTTTCCCTAGGCTTAAGGTGCAAGGAATCTTCTAGTTAATTGTGAGATTTATATCAAAACTCTTGGCAAAGGCACCCACCATTTCCCATTTATTTCTGCTCACTTTTTTTAGCTCTCAATGTGAATGAGATGTTTTGAATATTATAAACTGTGTTTGTATGACTACAATTAAATTTTTCACAAGTTCCATTTTAACATACTGTTACACAAAATATACTCCATTCATTTTTGTTCACATGTATTCCATAAATGGATTTATTTTGCATTACAGATCAATACAACAACTCAGACTTTTTAAAGGAGCCTCGTCTTTCATAATAAAATCATATCAAAATGTAGTGGTTGAGTCAAAAGTCAAATAATTGTTTACTAAAAATTTATCTGGTGCATTTAACTAAAGAATGCAATCTTGACTTTATTTCTTAGCATGGAATCCTCATTCTTGGTTTCTAAAATAAACAATAACATTAACTAGTATTTATTGAGTTCTTCCTAATTGCCTGGCACCATACTGTTTTACATAAATTATGATTTGAGAAGAAATAATAGATTAATTAAATGATTTTTGTATACCAAACACCATTCTTAGTATTAACCAATTTAACATTCACAACAAGCTCATGAGATAGACATTACTATTATCATCTCAATTTTAGAAACAAGAGAACTGGGGCACAAAAATATAAGCAATTTATGTAAAATCAGATAGTTATGAAAGGCCAAGCAAGGATCTCTCCTATAATTCACAGTTCAATTTAGGACTCAAAGGATCTTGTTGAAATATTTGTTTTTGTGCGTTCTGCTCTCAAGATTATCAGCTTCTCAAGCAAACACACCAAGCATTATTTAATTTTCTATTCCAAGTACTTAGTGTACAGTAGATATTAATTTTGTTTTCTTTCTGAGTTGGATAATACTTTAAGTCTTGGGCTTTATAATCCATATATTTTAAAACACTTTCCTAAATATGCAAAATTAAGAAAATGATTATTAGCTATCTTTACAAATTTTTGGTTGAATAAGCTATAAAACAAGCAAGAATTTTAACTGTTTTATATTAAGAACTTACCCTTTCTTAAACAATTACCAGTGGTGAGTATTTTGTTAGATAATTACAGAGATCCATTTTAAGCAAAATAATAAAGTTTCAATTTCAACAGTTCTTGTTTTGTCTTTACTTTTTACCAAAATTGGACTCTGTCTTTTCTGGAGTTGTACACTGTCCAGAGTCTTGGGCTTCCTGGTTTCCTTAATAAAACTGCATATTTTGGAATAACTGCTGAACACAATTTATTTCTGACACTAATCATAAGTATATCAGGTAAAAAAAATTTTTAACTTATGTTCTCTTGTTACTCTATTCACATATTGAAGATGAGACATTTATATGAGAAATTTAAGTTTTATTAAAAAACATTAGTTTAGAAATTAGGTTTACATTTAGAACTAAAAACTGGACTTATTGAATTCTTTCATATAAGTCTTCTAATTATGGCAGAATGCCTTAATAAATACCTTGGCTTTGAGAATGTAAGTGGATTGAAAAGTAAAATATACTAACTCTACTTTGAACATTAATTGGATTTTGGGCTCTATCTTTAACATATTATTTGGTAGTTAATCTTATAAACCTTTCTCACCACCCCATCATTCTATTCTGCTGTCACTCCCAAGCTAGGAAACAAAGTGCTTTTGTTTATACAATTACACAGATGTCTACTTGTGTAACAAATAATTGATGTTAGAAAAACAATTCTATAGTCATATATTCTCAAGCTTTAATCCTAAGAAACTCTGGCTGAAGAGAGCTCATCCAACATCAGAAATATAAAGAAGAGGGGTTTTTTTTGTTTTGTTTTGCTTTGTTTTGTTTTTTACTTTTAAGTCACAGCTAAAAATGTTCTAGATTCCCTAAACAATCTTTATAGGTACTAATTTTAGTCAAAATTGACACAAAAACTGCATTTTATTTTTAAGCTTATGTGGTGTATGGGAATTTATACATTAAGCCTGGTAATAGGAATCAAGACTAAGAAAAACTTCTAATGTGTAATAGAACATAGATTATTATATTTGATTATAGAAATCATTAGTGAAATATCCCCATGTTTCAAATGAGAAAATAAAAATCAAGCACAATATATACTTATAAGGTGTCACAACCACTAACAACAAAGCTGTAAATTAAAATGATAACCAAGTGCTCAATAAATGTTCTTTAAATAAACGAATATATCAAGTTCTAGTACTCATCTTCTAAATGGCAAATTTGCAAATCATGATGAAGACTGGTAAAAATATTTTTCTCCAAGAAAGTACTACACATAAATGTTCTTGTGAAATGGGATCTTCTTTGGTCTAAATGGAAAAAGAAAAGAAAAAAAAAAGCCTGACAAAAGTGATAGTAGACCAAAGAAAATGGAGTTTTTCCAGTGGTATAATGATAGGATTACATAGAAAAAACAGTTCATTGGTATATGTTTGGTCAAAACTGGGACCAAAATTGGCAACTTCCTCTGCCCTTTTATTTTGAGGGGGAAATCAAGATTCTATTTTGCAAGGAATGTTGCCTACTATCCATTGTATTTCCTGAAGTTAATGTTGTCATCACTTTTAAAGAATTAAGGCATTGCTGACAAGTAGTTAGCAAATACATCCCATCAAGGACTAAAACATTTATCACCTCCACCAGCAGCAAAGGAGGGAATAAGATTTTATTTAGTTGAGAAAGTCAGAAGTAAAGGTTCATCTCCAGGTCCCAGGCAGCATTGGATTGGAGGCCATGAGGAGCAGGTAATTTGTTCACTAGAAGAAGGCAGAAGAAACCACTTAAAAGAGGGATAGAGGAATGCAAAAGCTAAAACTTGTCTAAGTTAACATTCATTGAGTCAATTCAAGACAACATCAATGGGAGAGTATGTGGTTGAGGTGGCTTTGGAAGTACACAGATTAAAATGAGATTTTACATTATAGTCTTCCATTGTACACTTTACCACAGCACTTGCCATGCTTTGTATTGTTGGTGTGATTATTTAACTTTTGCCACGCACATGCATGGGCACACGTACACACCATAGTCATACACACACATGCATGAGCTATTATGGGCCTTAAGGGCAAAAAATCTGACTATTTCTTTACTAACTTATCATCAACATCAAACTTGGGGTTTGACACATAAAAGTTGCCTAGTACATGTTTTTCAAATGAACCTAAATGAAGGTATAAGAAACTGATAATTCCATCTTGTATTTGAGTGTTGGCTAATGTCTTTGAGGCCTTAGTTTGGTGTTGTCTAATGTTGCTTAAATTATTTAAATCTGACTAGAAAAATGAAGCAGCTATTATGGAAGGAATAGAGTAACAGCAAAGAAGTAATAAACTTTAGACCCACTGTTAAATGCCGTGGAGTTAAACGTAAACAAATGCTAGAGGCTGAGGTAATTTGTCATGGTTTGGATAAGGTTAACTATATAAAACCATAAGATATTTTAAGTAATGATTACTTATGAGATTCCATGACTTTTATGAAAACAAACTTCTATAAAGTATAGAAGTGATTTTTGATCATCTTGAATATTGTGTGAGCAGTCAACAGTGGCCACTGGATCAGAATCCAGAACCACGAATGTGTTGGCTTGAGCTCTGAGGGCTACATCTTGATTTCTGTCACGTGCTCTTCATTATAGCTGTGTATATGTTAAAAGCCAGCACTATGTGTAAAAGAAACTTCTGCTCAATACTTATTTACTTTGGGCTAAAAATGATTACCACAGCTGGATTCTTTCTTCATCTTTTTTTTTTTTTTTTGACCATTGCATTGGAGAATAAAGACATTGGATTGTTAAAGAGAATCACAGAAATTTAAATTTGACTTTTCTCTACTTGGAAAGAGCAAACAGCTTCCCTTAGTTTCCTTCTCTCACATTTTTTCCCATTTTGGGAACTCTTTTTACCTATGATAGAATTATATTTTACCTCTGGAGAAGGAATCTCCTTAGATCTAACTCCATCCATGGCTAAATGCATTCTCCTCCATGTCTTGTCACTATAGCAATGAAAACATAATGCACTTTGCAACTAAAATTTGAATCCAACAGAAGTAGGCACAGCATTGCCTAGAACACTGAATAAACCCTAGACAAATTTAAGCTTTGTATTCTAGGCTTCATGACTTGAACTTGCCATTCTTATTACTAAAGTAATTTTTTTCACAAAAACATGTTTTATATCCATTGAAACATTATTTCTTCTTAGAAAACTTAAAAGAAGCCAGTCTGCTTAAATCTATAATAAGTGGTCTCAGCTGACATGTTTTGCAATTTAAAAGTCTATTTATCTAATCTGTTATTGTTCCTATTAAAGAATTTTAGCACTTCTCTTGATATTGCATAGAGTTTTTAAAAGCAAGCAATCGCCACCACCACCACCAACAAACTGTGATGGTGCATTTAAACTTTGGCTCCTTACACTAACTTTTTATAGCTTTTAAACCTCATTATATGGTCAAAATAGCTACTAATAGGAATACTAAATCAAACAATCAATCTGTTTAATTTGAACAAAAATACTGGGTATAATGTTAACTAAATATTTTGTTGCTCAAAATATAAACCAAAGCTCATTACATTCCAATCTAAGCATGTCAGATGATGTTTTGTTATTCCATAGCTACAAATGGATTTCAAAACAAGCAAAATGCCCTTAAGTTGGTAAAAGGGTCACAATAGTTAATGGATAAGTAACTTTGAGACATGTGCCAATGCCATCATCACCCTATATTGGATATACCTATCCAATTGTTCAGTCTACTGGTGGTAAGTAACAGCAGTTGTATATAACAGAGAGGTCGTTGAGATGGTCATCACTACGTTCAAGTATTTATTTTCCTATTTTATTTGGTTTATTCTCTATATATTCTTTGCATCTCCAAGACAAAAATTCTCAATTATTGACTTACATAAATTTGTGTCAATATCAGAAATAAATGAAAATGGCAATAATTATTATAAGTTGAAATTTTCATTTTAATGCTATCTTGTGTTGTTAGCATAAAAGCCTTTTTTTTCTAGGTTGTTCAAAGATAAAACAAAAATTTCTGTTTGAAACAGAAGCCACAATTACTCTTGAATAAACATTTGAGCAACTGGTAACTCTATTTTATTGCAATCTAAAGAGGAGCCAAGTTGTGCTTCAGGATTTCTGTCACTTTTAATGTCCTTTGAAAAAATAGACAGTGAGCTATTCCAGCCATTCTCTTAATGTGGTTCCAGTGCTAGAAATTATTGTCTAGTATATAAAACTATTCACTAAACTTAATTATGCTTCTGTAGTTGAAGATTTTGAATCCTTCTGCATCAGTGTTTTCCACCAACATGATTCCATTTGTTTTTATAAGCACTTATTGATACCAGATACTTTCCATCATAAAATTCTTAGGTTGTAATTAAATTTCCCAATGGCTATTACATAATAAAAATGTAACAGTTTTTGAAATATAAATTTAAAACTTTTCTGATGGGTTTATATGAAGAAATATGGCGAACCATATGATTTTTATCTGGCAATAATCTCTCAATCACTTGGTAGCTCTTAGCACGTGAGTATACATATGTACATTGAAAAATAATTTAGTGGCAACTACTACAAATTTAGTTTGGGGGCTTGGCTGTATATTTATGGATAGCAATGTAGATCAGTTCATATATACATAGGTATGTTAGACTTTCCTAGCCAATTTTCATGATCAGACTAGAATTTGTCATTTTAGTTACCAAAAAACTCTAGGCATTCTCCTAATAGATAATTGTCCTTATAGATATTTTTTTCATGGTCTATTATTTTTTTTAATGAAAAAGGTAGTGTTATGCATAATTTGGCTCCTAATAATATTAGACATTGACAAAATTTGTCCATAAGGCTATTAAGAAAATAAATAAAAGAAACATTTATCTAGCATTCTAAAAATATTATTACTCAAGAAAGTAAGGTAATCTTTCTTCAAATCTTGATCTGTTTGTGAGAATTACTATGCATGACAGTGTCTTAGTCATTATCAGCTTTAATAGAATACCATATAATGGGTACCTTAAACATCAAACACTTATTTTTCACAGTTCTGGAGTACAAAAACCTGAGGTAAGGGCTCCAGTATAACTGAGTTTTTGAGGAAGGTTCTCGTTCTGGTTTTCTGATGGTTATCTTTTTTTTGTATGCGTGTACCTGTCAGGACTCCTTGGACAGAAGGGAGATGGGGAGCACATATAAGGGTACTAATCCCATCCACGAGAGTCTGACTCTCACCTTCTCCCAAAGACTTTATCCCCAAATACCATCACACTGGGGATTAGTCTTCACCAGACTAATTTTGGGGTGGTGCAAATATTCAGCCCATAGCAGAGGTTTTTTTTTCCTTTGTGCCTATTTGACAAAAGGAAGAATTTCAGTTTTTATATTTACATATTGTATGACTTTGTGAATCACCTGCATGATGATAATTAAAACAAGAGGAAATCAGGGATCACAGAAAGATAGTCTGAAAAAACTGACAACATGAAAAGCTAGTGGTTTATACAGCAATCTTTTTCAACGACTGAAAGAAGAGGACAGAAACTCAACCTGGTTTAGGTTTGCAACTTTGTGACATTTGAGAGAGGAAAATTGAGATATGTAGATGGTGTTGGCAGAAAATGAAGAATGGCAAAGCAGAAACTTGTGCATTTGAATCACAAAATCAGAAAGCCATTGAATTTCTTGGTAGCTCTTCAGTTGTGGATTAAAATATGTGTTTTCTATGACAAAAATATAAAGCTATTTGTAGCTCATTAAAGTTGCAGGGGAAGGGAATTTTGAAATTTTATTCTGAGAAAAATAAAAAAGCAAACTGGAATTTAGTATTTTAATTTGAATAAAATATCATTGATCTTGACTTTAATTTTGTATACTAGTGTTCCTTGTCTGTCTTAAATAATTTATAGACTTTTTAGTAGCTATAGCGATGACTGGCCACTTTTCATATTGCCACATTTTTATAAAATTTATAAAGACACAAGGTAGTCTTAATCTTCTCAAGAGTGAATTTCCTGACTTTGGGTTTTGAAGGACCACCTGCAGTTGGGGAAGTATTTGTTTAATCATTCTTACACCTGGCCTTTAGAAATTTATATTTCAAGGGTAAACAAAATATGGACACATATCATTTTCTGTAAATGTTTGTGGTAGATAGCATGCATTGGATGAAGTGTTAGGCAACTTCAGGCTTAAAGGGAAAAACGTGTGCATTATGAGAAAGATAAGGAGTCTTAAACTTAGGTTATGAATGTACAATTCTACCATGTATCACCTACTAATTTAAATTTCCCTTAAAATCAACAAAATTCCATAATAAATGGTAAGTGTGAAAGTCATTCTTATGATACCATTAAGTTACTTTATACAAAAAATAATCCATATCATATTTAAAAGAAATAAGTTAATATATGTGTGGGAAATACATGAAACTCTCAAGAATTTCCTGTGAGTTTTCAAGGGTTCCAGTGAATCAGATTTCAAGAACCATTTTCTTCTATCTTATCCTCTACAAAAGTCTTAGAATCTTTACTTTAAGAGTTGAGAAGAAACCTAAAAAATATGTGATCTAATTTCTTTATGTTGCATATTTTAAAACTTTAGAAGTTTTGCATTTCTCTCATGATTAGTGAGGCTGAGCATCTTTTTTCATGTGTCTATTGATTGTTCATATGTCTTCTTTTGAGAAGTGTCTGAACATATCTTTTGCCCACTTTTTAATGGGGCTGTTTGTTTCTTTTTGGCACATTTGAGTTCCTTGTGGATCCTGGATGTTAGGCCTTTGTCAGATATACAGCTGGGAGATACTTTTTCCCATTCTGTGGACTGTCTGCCTGCTTTCTAGGTGGTTTCTTTTGCTTTGCACACACTTTTCAGTTTTATATCTATCTTACCTCTTATGGCATGGGAATTTGGGGTTTTGAGCAGGAATTGGTTGCCTATTCTTATTTCCATAAGGATATCTTCGTAAGACCCAGCAATCCTCCTTCTGGGAATATACCTGGAGGAACTCAACTCATTCTACAAAAAAAGATACCTGTGCACGTATGTTTATTGCAGCACAATTCACAAAAGCAAAAACGTGGAACCAAATGTGCTGCTCATCGAAAGTGGACTGGATAAAAAATTGTGGTATATATACACAATGGAATATTATGCAGCCATAGAGAAGGACAAGACTATGGACTTCACAGTAACATGGATGGATTTAAAGTCTATCATACTCTGTGATCAGTAACAGAAACAAAGAAGTAAGTACCATATGTTCTCACTAATAAGTGGACCCTGAACACCTATCATAATACTACATTAAAGGGATTGGCAGTAACAGGGCACTGTCAGGTGAGGGAGAACACAACATCAATAAGAGTACATGATCTGGCAGGGCTCAGTGGCTCAGTCTGTAATCCCAGCACTTTGGGAGGCTGAGGCAAGTGGATTACCTAAATCCGTGGGTTCGAGACCAGCCCAGGCAATTTAGCAAGCCCTTGTGTCTAGAATAAATTAAAAATTATCTGAGTGTGGTAGCACGAACCTGTAGTTCTGGCTACTTGGAAGGCTGAGGTGGAAGGAACGTGGAGGAAGGATCACCGAAGACCCAGCATGTCAACACTGGGGTGACCATGAGTGTGCCACTGCACTCCAGCCAAGGCCATGAAGTGAGACTCCAACAACAACAAAAAAAGAGTTCATGATCTCAGTTCAAGCGAGTTGAAGTACAATGAGAGGCCAAATCTTCACCTGTATGTAGACCACTTATGTACCCAATCCTGATGTGTACCCCACATTTTTAAAATAAAAAAGAAAGAAAAAACAAACATCAGAAATAATATAGCTTATATGCTTAAGATGGGTTTTTTAACTTTCTCCAGAAAATATCAAAGAAAACATCTCACTTATGTGAGTCCTATATATATATGTAAGTTGACACTTGAGTTATCAGAATCTCATTTGAAGTTTAGCTTTTATGCGTAACTCAAGTAAGACTGTCTCTCAAATTACCTGTGGAGTAGATTCTTGGTTGTAGTTGTTGTTTTAAGTTTCCAAACTATTATGGACTGATACTTTCATAAAACGCAATAAAAATTAATTGCTAAATAAACAATCAGGCAGATTTGGGGACAATGTCACATTGCTATAAACATTTCTAATATAATGCATTCATTATGGCTTATCTTGTCACAGATCAGTAACAATTTGCATACCACATGCCATAATTTATAAATCACTGACTTAAGATGATGAAATATTGAGAGATGCTATAGGTAAGAATTTAAAAAATCTGTTTCTGAAGCTAATGGCACCTAAAAAAAATTGGGACTTTCGTCAAATATCTTAACTACACAGGCACAATACAAATGTCAGTATACTCTCCTAGATATTTTTTGGATAATTAGCAGTATTATTTCCTTCTAAGCCTGTTTGTCATTGTTAAATGGCCATAATGATTTTTCTAGACCCATAAAGATTTTTGAGGTTTGAATAAGGTAATCAATCTATTTACAGAGGTTAGTGTTATGGATAGTAAATTGTTGCTATTATTATTGTTGCATGTATCACTTGTTGCTCTATTCCCTTCTGTCTCATCTTCAATGTCTTCCTTAGTACTTGTAAGAAGCATTACTCTTACTATGTATTTATTTGAAAAGTAGCATTTAACAAGTCTTTAGTCAGTGTTTGCTTCCATAGAGAATCCCAAATTCCACATAAAATCCAAATCTCCATCTACCAAATACAATTGCTAAAGGATTTGGAATTATTTTGGTCATGTGCTTTGAATCAGTGCTTAAGGGAACTCTTTAAGAGAGTTGATTAAGACCATGGTTGCCACTTAAAGGGTTATCAGGTATTCTGCCACAGTCTATCCCAAAGAAGACTATTTTAGATCAGCTCATTGATAAAGGTTAGTAAGTGTGGGATCCCCTTCAGTGAGCATCAGTGTAAATGCTCTCAGTTGCTACTGCTGAAAACACTGACCAGTAGACATGCACTGGTTACCATCATCACTGTTGGAGCTACCATCACTGACTGCTGATGGATCCTACCAGAAATCTGCCAATGCTCAGTGGAACTGGAGAGCTGTACTGCTAAAGATACTTCTCCCATGTGTTCTTGCTCCTATGACAGTCCCTGTCAACTCTTACCTCATAGCCTATGATCCCTGTTAAACTTCTCAGATGTGGGGCTTCATAGTCTTCATTTCTACAGCACCAGCACTTAGACTGGAGGTTAAAACATAGGCAAAGATAAATAAATATTTAATAAGTGAAAAAAGGAAGGAAGTCAAGAAAATATGAAACAAAAGAGGCAGAGATGGAGAAAGGGAGAGAAGGGAAATAATTAAAAATAAGGAAATACCAGGCATGGTGACTCATGCCTATAATTCCAGTGCTTTGGGAAGCCGCAGCAGGAGAATTGCTTGAGCCTAGCAGTTCAAGAGCAATCTAGGCAACACAGTGCGATCTCATCTCTACAAAAACAACAACAACAGCATCAACAAAAACCATATATATAGTTGGGGACATTGTGGTGCATGCCTGCTACTGGGAAGGCTGAGTCAGAAGGATCATCTGAGCCCCAAACTAGAGGTTGTAGTGAGCTGTGATGGTACCACAGCACTCCAACCTGTTTGACACAGTGAAATCCAAATTCAAATAATAATAATAATAAATAAGGAAAGAAATAAATGAGTAGACGGGAGCCAACACTGAGATTAGAAGATAGACTGCTAACTGGGGAAAACAGAAAGTCAGAGAATTTTTTTCCTCTAACCTTTGTGCATGGGAAGTGGGCTGGGGCATATATAGATTGTTAAAGATGATGGATTAAGATGGAAGAAAAATAGTAATTGTTGACTTTTGAAATAAGTACCTCAGTGTGAAGAAAAAGTATTATTCACTAGTAAATCGCATGGTGTTGGAAGTTCAGAATTTCTGGGACACAGTGAAAATTTAAGTTGTAGTTTTTATTATATTCTTTGTAGATAACATTACTTGGATGGTTTTAAAGAAACTTTTTTGAAGATTTGAAAAAAAAAAAAATAACAGGAGCAGATACCTGGAATGAGTTACCTTTTGTTCACACAGAAGAAAAATATTATGAGACTATGTTGTCAAGGTTATTTTATAGGGAAAAATTGAGACTTGGGCTCTATAAATTGTGGATATGAAGTATGGGAAGATCAAAGAGAAATCATGTTAGTAAGAGAAACCAATAAAAATAAAAAGATGCAGTAAAATAGTGATAAATGTAGAATTTATTTCAAGGTTCAGCCAAGGTACATGTCATTCTAAGAGCCTGAAAAAACTGAAGTCTTCAAATATTCCTAAGACACTTCAGAGCATTACAAAGTATGTACTTCTCTAAAACAAACAAATCTTGAATTCATGATACTGATAGTGCTGTGATAGCACACAAAAGTCACTTTAAAATATGTAGGAGGAAAAGCAAACTTTTAGGACTCTCAGCATGCCCAGACATTCACTGGAAAAGTTGTAAAATTGTGCTGATTGGGACGTTGACTCACTACCTAATTGATTTGATGCCTGATGGTGACCTAAAGCCATATATCAGGAAAAAGCAAGACAGAGATAATGAATAATGCATCTAAGAAAAGGATGGAGCTTGTAAAATGTTGGTTTTACAGGATAGTAAAACCTGTGGGTGTCAAATGTGTTGGCTGAGAAAACATGGAATTCTGATTATTTTACCCTTTAAATTAGGAGAGTGGCTTGAGAAAGACTTTATGATATATATCAGAAAGGTGTACATTATATTTATAGATCTATATATCTATATATCTCTCTCTATATATACACACACAATAAAGATATACATATAATAGGTGTACTATATATATATTTATATATATAAAGGCATACATATGATACTTTTCCCAGTGTATAAGACAAATTTGATTGTTCATTAATCAAAATATGTGTGAATAATAAAAAGAGATGTATACCAGTTTTAATTATTTTGGATTATATAAAGGTGGGGTTTATGCAAAGAACTAACCATGACTTTCTAATGCTCCTTTTGAAAATAAACTGATTGATCTCAGAGGTGGGGCATATTATTAAAATAACATGTATTTCTTGTGATACAATTTTTTAATAATGTCATTATTCAAACAATATTTTTAAAAAACAGATGGTTTACAGTCATATATATACTTGTTATTATTTTAATTCTTCATTTCACTCTCTCATGCATAGGTTATTTTCTCATAGTCTCCCATTATTACTGTTTTTCAAAGCACTTCTTTTTAATTCTCTTTGCTCTCAGCTGTGCATCTTTTGGGACCCAAGCAGCATGGCGCATGTGTCTCATGTGACCCAGCATGGCAAATAACTTTCACATTCACCCAGTTCTGTTTGCTAGTCTGATAGTTACAGAAAAGACATTTCATTTTTTTTCCCTTGACAATTTTGACAAAGGAAAGATGTGTCCCTTACATACTCTTCACATACTTACACTACCATGTCTTACACATGGAATATATTCAATAAATTTTGTTGAAGATGAATGGAATTCTGATTTTTCAACTATCTGTCAGATTATGTCTCCTTTCCTGATACCTCCATGACTGTAAGTGGAAATTTGAACTATCTTTCTATGTCTTTTTGGCAGGTGACCAGGTCATATTTCATACTTTATTCTCAAACACCACTTTTGAGCAATTCCAACCTTCTGATTTGAGCCTCTGCTATTCTTTGGAGTCGTGCATTTCGTGTTCGTCAATATCACACTACATGCACTACACCATCAGATCTTGTCTCTCAGTTGAAGGGAAAGTAATACATTACTCCAGAGAAAGAAACTGGCCACAAATCATTATCAGTCTGCCCTGAGGTCTCTTGCTTTTGCTTTCCTCAGCTTCTTTCAACTAGATAGATCCACTGATATGCCCCATATCTATCAGCTGAATCTTAATCAAACTCCAAACCTCAGACAGTCTTTTTGTAAGTCAGGAGTTATTTTGAAGTGTCTGTGCCCAGCCAATCAAGAGCTAAGATTTGTTCAGGGCTATTGAACACTCCTCACGAGGCTTAAAAGACAGATTTCACTATTTTATACTTAATGGAGAAGTCAGGCTTAGAAAGATTATTTAACTTGCCATGAAACCCTAGTAGTTGGTATACTTATATCTGTTGACTTAGAAAAAACACACCAGTCTACGGCCATACTATCCTGAGCCTGTCCAATCTTGTCTGATCTCGGAAGTTAAGCATGGTAGGGCCTGGTTAGTACTTGGATGGGAGAAGTAAACACTGCAACATGTGGGATCTCGTGCTCTACTTGTAGCAAATGAGTTATCTTGTGACTCATTAGAACTAAAAAGCAAGCATCCATGTTGTCAACAATTAGATCTCTCCTTTATACTACCCCTGACTACCATGTTTGTCCAGTTCATAAAACTGAACTTGTACTTCAAGCTAAATTCTTTGATTTTGGCTAGATACTCTGCTTTCTCTACTCCAGTATTAGAGCTGAAGCTAAATCTTAGGAGGTAGGCAGTTCTATTTTTCTAGTCTTGGTCTTACCAGTCAACCCTAAAACTCTATTCCACAACTCGAGCCTTAACTTGTAACCCAGGCTAATGACTGAATTCATGCTGCCTATGACTAGATAACAATTACATTTACTAGCCTACAAATGCCAGAATAGCAACTGCTGCAGCAATCTTCATCTTCTATACTTTACCCATTTAGTTATATGTCTGTTTACATGATTGTCAGATTATGTCTCCCTTCCTGAGATGGCCATACTTGACACTCTAGTAGATTCTTCTTCGGCCAGGGAAGCCAACTGGTCTCTGGCATGAGACACAAACCTTATATGAGGGCCTGATTTGCCCTTTTGTCTCTTGAGAAACCTTGACTCCCTCATATTCTAAGACTAAACTATAGATTTAGTGGTTTATTATAATACTTGTTAAGGCATTTTACCAAGACTTTATCTCTTTCCATTTCCTTTTTCTTTTCTTTTTTTTAATCAATATTTTTTATTATGATATTGTGGGGTACAGTTAAGGGTTAGGTATACAAATATGCTTTGTTCAGGCACCCCTGTTAATAAGAGGTGTCCCCCCATCCCCAGACAGATATTTACTACTATTAATCCCATCTCCCTTCCCCTCCCCTCCATAGTTTCCCACCACTGTCAGTCATTTTCTTACAGTATTACGTTGAATGTTCAAGGTCCACTATATGAGTGAGAACATGTGATACTCAGATCTTTGTTTCTGTGAGAGATCACTCAGTATTATACTCTAGTTCCATTCAGGTTGCTGCAAAATTCATGATTTTGTTCTTTTTTATGGCTGCGTAGTATTCCATTGTGTGCATGTACCACATTTTTTTAATCCAGTCTTCTTTTGATGGACAGCATGGTTGCCTCCAGGTTCTTGCTATTGTGAAAAATGCTGCAATAAACATACGTTTGCAGATATCTGTTTTATAGAGTGATTTGAGTTCTTCAGGGTATATTCCCAGTAGGGGGATTGTGGGTCATATGGGAGGTTGATATTTAGAGCTTTTAGGAATCGTCACACTGCTTTCCACAGAGGTTGCACTAGTTTACACTCCCACCAACAGTGTAGAAGTGTTCCCTTTTCGCCACACCCTCTCCAGCAGCTGTTATTTTTTGAGTTGTTGATAATTGCCATTCTGACTGGAGTTAGGTGGTATCTCAGTGTGGTTTTGATTTGCATCTCCCTGATGACTAGTGAGGTTGAACATTTTTTCATGTGTCTCTTGGCTGCTCAGATGTCTTCCTTTGAGAAGTGTCTGTTCATATCTTTTGCCCATTTTATAATGGGATTGTTTGTTTTTTTCTTTTCAGCATGTTTGAGTTCCTTGTAGATCCAAGATGTTAGGCCTTTGTCAGACCTGGAGTTGGCAAATACCTTTTCCCAGTCTGGAGGCTGTCTCCCTGCTCTCTTGATGGTTTCTTTGGCTTTGCAGAAGCTTGTCAGTTTAATGAGGTCCCACTTGTCTATCTTCCTTCTTATGGCCTGTGGGTTTCGGGTTTTGTTCAGGAATTGGATGCCAGTTCCAATTTCCATGAGGGTATGTCCTTCATTTTCTAAGGTTCTTATGGTTTGAGGTTTTACATTTAGGTCTCTGATCCATTTGGAGTTAATTTTTGTGTATGGGGATAGATAGGAGTCCTGTTTCAATCTTCTGCATGTGGTCAGCCAGTTTTCCCAGCACCATTTACTGAATAGGTTCTCCTCTCCCCAGTGGTAGGTGGCGGAGGCTTTGTCAAAGATGAGCTGGTTGAGAAATTGAGGTTTTGCTTCTAGAATCTCAATTCTATTACATTGGTATATATGCCTGTCCCTGTACCAATACCAAGCTGTTTTGATTATTGTAGCTTTATAGTAAAGTTTGAAGTCTGGTAATGTGATACTACCTGCTTTGTTATTTTTGCTGAGGATTGTTCTGGCTATTCTTGGTCGTTTGTGTTTCCATATGAATTCCTGTGTTGTTTTTTCTAGGTCTGAGAAGAATGTTGCTGGTAATTTGATGGGTACTGCATTAAATCTGTAGATGTCAAAACAAAAACCACATTATTATATCATTAGATGCAGAAAAAGCTTTTGATAAAATCCAGCACCCCTTCTTGATAAAAACCCTCGAACAGCTAGGCATATGGGGAACATACCTCAAAATAGTAAAAGCCATCTACAAGAAACCACAGCCAGCATACTCCTAAACGGACAAAAACTGGAACCATTTCCCCTGAAAACTGGAACAAGACAAGGATGCCCATTCTCACCCCTCCTGTTCAATATAGTATTGGAAGTCCTGGCTAGAGCAATCAGAGAAGAGAAGGCAATCAGGGGTATTCAAATAGGAAAAGAGGAAGTCAAGTTATCTCTCTTTGCAGATGACATGATCATGTACCTTGAAACCCGAGAGAATCTGTCAAAAACCTCTGTACACTGATAAAGGACTTTGGCAAAATCTCAGGATATAAAATAAATGTGCAAAAGACAATCACATTTCTTTACACCAATAATAAACAAATAGAAACCCAAATAAAAAGCTCAATTCCTTTCACAATAGTCACACACACACACAATATATATATATATACATATATATATATATATACCTTGGCATCTTCCTAACCAGAAATGTGAAAGACCTTTACAATGAAAACTAAAAAATACTGCTCAAAAAAATCAAAGATGACACAAACAATTGGAAAAATGTCCATGCTCATGGATTGGAAGAATCAACATTGTGAAGATGTCCATCTTATCTTTTCATTTTCTTAGAGTCTTATAAAATTCTACTGGAGCAAGCAAGGGATTGGCAGTTGATGGACACTGCCATGGGAGGGAGTGGTTGAGAGAGGGGGCAGTTAACATCACAAAGTATCTGGTCCTAAACCAGAGAAAGTGTGGGTCAGTTGGAGGTCCAAACCTGCTTGTGTAGCTAATCCTGACTTGTACCCTGCATATCTAAAGAAAAGATTTTCAGTAATAACAATAGTTTATTAGGGAGTTTGTTTTGCTTGGAACTGAGTCAGTTGCTATTAGTTAATTAGTTACTATTAGTCACATAGTACATGTTAGTATGGTCCTGCTATATGTGATCTTCAAGTTTGGTACTGCTATGTGTGATCTTTAAGGTTACTTTTTTGCTCCTTTGCCTTTATAAATTTGGAGGCTCCATTGATGTCATGTAATACTCAGGAAGGCTAGAGAAAGTTGACAGGGAGATTTTTTTCTGGAACTTTTCATTTTCTTAGAGTCTTATAAATTGATATTATAATATCTTCAGTGTACCAATAAAATGGGAATTTTTTAGGCAAGTTATCTTGTGATTTTATGTAAAAATAATTTTTATAATTCATATTCATTATATTATTATTGAAGAGTTCATTAAATGTGAATAATTCATTTCTCTTTAAGTAATAAGTAAGTCAAGTATATGATGGTTTTAAAAATGTATAGGTTAGAAAATTAATTTTAAAAATATTATTCTTTGTATAAAGTAAAAATATTGGTCATGTTTTTGTTGGTATTTTCCATGCGAATTTGTAAAGACTAAATATCCCATAAAAGTTGTTTATTAGCTCTCAAACTAAGTTGTTTTTTTCCTTTGAAGCTGCACAGCATATCAAACATGATATGTGCAGCTATAGCTTAGTTAACTGAGTTTCAAGCATATTGTTTTTAGAGCCCCAGTGGCTATCTTGCAGGGTACCTATAAATTAAGTTGTTCTGCCAAAATGCATATTTCAATAATGTGCTCTTTAAAAATACACTTGCTGGTTTTATTTCTATATTTAAAAAATAAAAATGTACAGCATATACAATATAAAAGGGTTATGAGATAGCATTTCAGACTATGATGGCTTTACTCAGGGCAAATGAATGGAATGCTTCCCAGGACTTTTTGCGCTCTTTCAGAAAGATTCAAATGTGAGACTCTTTCCCTGCCCCACCACCTTATTTTATTTACTGCAATTATTTGTGTGTGATAATTATACTAGTACATGAAGTACATTCATTTTTTTAAAAATGTGTATACAAATATCTATTTACTCCAAAATGTACTATGGGCAAAATTAACTAAGACTATTTTAAAAGATGATTAAATCTAAGCTTAAATATAGGTCTTGGAAAGGAAAACTTTAAATACATGATAAAATATTTCAAATCCTTAGGGAATTTTAGAGGGCAGTCCCTTTGCAACACAGCCACTAGGTAAGTGTTCTAGGAACCTATAGGCATCAGTGTACCAGCTAGCATTATGAGAGGCTGAGTTTGGTTTAAGTAAATTTTTTTTTTAGATTCTTTCACTGCATTTGCCCATTTCATGATGATTTACGAGAATAACCTGCCCACACCTTACTGAGGTTTCAGCAGTTTTTGATAAAAAATGGTGTGAGCCCTGTACCCCATCTTCCCTATTCACCTGATCTCACCTCTAAGGACATTTTGTTTCCCTAGAGTAAAAAAGTTTGCATATTCATGCAAATACAATATTTTAAGATCATATTTCAAGCAAAGTTGTGCTTTGAAGTTTTTAGTGATCAATTCCTTTGGCATAAATTATATCCTTTACTGATATGTACTTTCTATGGTAGAAACGTATGTCCTGTGTGTCACCTGTCCTCAATCATGGAACATAATAAGGAAAGCATATTTTATATAAAGCACAATATGTCTCAGGAGGGAGAAGCTATTTAAATAATTTCTAGATAAAACTAGTGATAGTTATGACATAAATAGACATGTCCACCATCCAGAAGATATAGTCCCAATAGTTCCATGATGTCACAGAAAGCATCTTTTCATAGAGAAAATACTTCTTTCTGTGGGAACTTTTATAATTCATTCCTCTGACATAGTAATCAGTTCCTAAGTTCTGAATTTATATCTTGTAATCTTTGAATTTGGCTATTATGTTTTAAAATTTTTTTATGTTAAATATGTGGGGTACAATTCAGGGTTAGGTATACAAATGTTCATTTTGCAGGTACCCTTGTTGATGAGGTGTGGTTCCCCTTCCCCGGCAGTTTCCCATTGCTTTTTTTTATTTTTTTGAGTCAGAGTCTCACTCTACTGTTGCTCAGGCTGGAGTCCAGTGGCACACTCACGACCACTGCAGCCTTGAACTTCTGGACTCAGGCGATCCTTCCGCCTCAGCCTTCCAAGTAGCTGAAACCACAGGCATGCACCACGATGCCCGGCTGATTTTTTGGTTTATTGTAGAGATGAGGTCTTGCTATGTTGCTCAGGCTGGTCTCTAACCCCTGAGCTCAGGTAATTCTCTCAACTCCACCTCCCCAAAGTGCTGGGAATATAAGCATGAGCAACTGTGCCCAGTTTGGCTATTATTTTTATCATTTAGGCTACTTGCTCTGGAAAAGTTACTATCCTGTCATTGTCTCAGTCCCCATATACCACTTATGCCTTAAATCTTAGATTTCCAGACCCAGAATCTCTTCCAAGACTAGTCTACTTCAACTGCAAAATGCATAACACCACTGTCACTATTTACCTCACCTTTATGTACTTTGGGCTAAATAAGACAACAATGAAGAAAACCAACCAAACAAACAGAAAAACTAAAAGAAACTGATTAACCAGAAGTGATGTGCTAAAGGAATATCATAATGAGCTTGAGGTTACAGGATTAGATTGTTTCTAGACTATTATTTAAACTTTCGTTCATTTTCTTAATGTTCTAGTGTTGAGTATACATAAAGTAAATGCAATCACACAGATTTTGAACAAATTAAGCTTATGATTTAGTAAAAGAGACATATTCGTAGGCAACTGGTGAATTTGAGAGAACAAACAGTTTCAAAAAAGAAAGAATTTTGAATTCTGCAAAAGATCTGTTGAAGTTCGAGGCCTGAGGGATATTGCACAATTGTTTTGATTTATAAATGTTGAACACCATGGATTAATTGGATCAGAGATTTGAACAGTCATTCATATGTGTTTTTAGCAGTTTAAATCATTGGAATGTATGAAATCTCTCAGTGAGAGTTTATAAAGTCAGAAAAAATGAGACTCCATGCCAGAATCTAAAAAAGCCCTAGCATTTTATTGAGTTAAGACACCGATAGATATCTTGATCAATTAATTTATTAATCAGACATGGTTGTTTACATGTATTTTGTTCTATTCAATTTCTTTATCCTATTGATAATTTAGTGTAAAATTTTTCCAGGACAGCAATATATTCTCTTTTAGCAGGTCTGGTTTCATTTAACCTTTTCATTGGACAGTATTGAGGAAATCTGGAAGTTGGGAAATATTTCATAAGTTACTATCATATTGAAGAACAATTGAACTGGAATTCACTAATGACTTCTCATTTATTATGACTTCTAGACTTAATCCCGTCATAATTGAAAAAACTCAGTACTTGATTGACAAACTTATGAATGCCAAAAAATTCAGCAAGATATCTTAATGGCTATTATTTTTCAGTCACTGATATAAAATTATCAAAGTTGAAAAAATACTTTGCTTATTACAAATAGGAAAAAAATGCAAGAATTTCTGCTTGTCTTATTTACCAATAATCACCACCCTTCCAACTTAACTCCCATTCATCTTCATCTGTTCTACACGAGGAAATCTAATGTCTTACACTGTGAGTGACATCATCCTAGTTTTTTCCTCTAGATTTTCAGATAATCAATTCTTTTTTTTTTTGAGTTGGAGTCTCACTCGGTCGCCCAGACTGGAGTGCAGTGGCCGCTCCCGGCCACCGCAGCCTCAACCTGCTGGGCTCCGGCGATCCTCCCGCCTCAGCCTTCCCAGTAGCCGGAATTACAGGCATGCGCTACCACGCCCGGCTGATTTTTTGATTTATTGTAGAGATGAGGTCTCGCTGCCCAGGCGGGTCTCGAACCCGCGGGCTCAGGCAATCCACTCGCCTCAGCCTCCCAAAGGCGCGGGATTACAGGCTGAGCCACCGAGCCCGGCCAGATAATCAATTCTTAAAGAAAATCATAAACATTTGCCATGATACTATAAGAAAAGAATTGGCAGTAGCAGGATACTGCTGGGAGAAGAGGGGGCGGCACATAATATCAATGAGGGTACCTGATCTCAAACCAAGTGAAGTGGGGACCAAAGGGAGGCCCAAGTTTTACCTGTACAATGTCTACTTGTATACCTAATCCTGAATGGTACCCCATATCTTTAAAATAAAAAAATAAAAAATAAGAAATAAAAATAAAATTTTAAAAAATAAGGGAGTCACCTTTTTTTTTTTTTGGTGCAAAGCTATGTTACTTCAGGTGTTTTACTCAAGGAAATGCATATTAGTTAACAAATTATTTTTCCACTGTGATATATTACACTTACACAAAGTACTACATCTCCATAGATCTTTTACAAAATAAAATAATACAATTTTCTATCAAAGTGTGAACTGGTCTCTTTTTCATGATGGAGACTAAAGGAGCAAATATAAATTGTTTTATTTGTGACATTTTCTTTAAAGAATAACTTTTACAATGAGAAAAAATTTAATATAGTGCTAGGATCATGATTTCAAACACTTTCTAACTTAAAAGCAAATTTGTATATTTTGTAAACATGCAAACAAAACTGCTTTTCTCTTTTTATCATTTGCAGTATACTTGGACAGAGTATGAAGGGAGACTAAAAACAAAAAACAAAATTATCTCTTGAAGGGCAGGCCCCTTAAAGTACACTTGGAATTTGTTCCTTTGGATCAAACGGTCATCCAAAATTTTTATCTGGAAGTTTTGTGACGGTTGTATCACAATTTGCAAAAGAAACATCTTGAGTTGTGGCAAACAGGTGACTGGTTTTCCACCATGACAATGCACCTGCCCACACTGTGCTGGGTGTTCAGTAGTTTTTGACCAAAAGTAGCATGACTGCAGTACCCACTCTATTCCACCAATCTCACCCCGAGCAACTTTTTTAACTTTTTTTTTTTTTCACAATTAAAAAAATTTCTCAAATGGAACTGTTTTGCCAGTGTGGAAGAGGTGAGACCAAAAAAAACAAAAACAAAAACAAAAAAACACTAAAAAGCATCAAAATCAATAAGTTAAAAAACTGTTGATCAGTGAAAAAAGCATTTCAGTAGGTGTATTGCAGCAAACGGAGAGTACTTTGAAGGTGACTAAAGTTTAATCATAGTTCTGAGAAGTTTACCATTTAGTGTTTCAGACTAAAAAGTATACAAAAAATGACAATGTGTAAAATTAAAAGTATATAAAAACTATATAAAGTGTCAGGATAAACACAGCAAGCCTGTACCATTTGCTCAACTGGCAAACTCTAAGTTTAGATAGAGTTATATAAAAACAACCACTATCCATTTTTTTAAAAGGAACATACCACAGTATCCATAGTTTTATCTACAATGATTAAACTTGCTGATATTTCCCACACATCAATTATTTTTATACAAAAATGCTTTAGTTTGCATAGACATAATATGTGGTTGATCCAAATGCTTATATTTTATGTATTTCTTTAGTCAATAATGGCCTCGGGAATACTGGAAGTGAGTCGAAGAGATAAATATTGTGATAGACAATATAGGGCAGCCATAGCATATAAGAGAAGTTTTTGAATTTTATTATATTGTGTGGTTGATTTTGCATTCTTCTCATTTTAAATATATGCCTAAGTCTCAATAAGCTTTGTCCCTATAAAGACATCCATAGATTGTTGCCATGACAAAACTAATTTGTCATACCCACTCTTATCCAAATTCCCATAGATGTTGTGGCCTCCATCCTACCACATCATCACACATGACTGGAATGTTTACTTTACAGATGTGAAAACTAGGACCTACAGTTAATGACTTTTCCAACTCCAACCGATGGTAATTATACAATACTTTCTTTAAAAGTTAAAATGCTAATTCCATATTTATGAAATGAGGAACCACTGTGAAGAAAATGGTAGCCGCTCATAACTCTGACAGGCCTTCTATCTGAGAGCTTACTTAACTACATATGCAAAAAAAAAAAATTGAAACTTTTAGCTTGTATATTTGTTTTCTTTCTTTCTTGTCTCCAACATCCTCCAGTCCTAACCTCCTCAACACACACCAACCTACCTCATGATATGTAAGAATATTAGCTTTAGATGTCACTTGCCATGTCACTTTTTTGATAGCTCAGAATAAGGCATTTCAAGTGTCTGAAGACAATTTTCAGAGTTCAGGTATGAAGTCTGAGCCATTTGTCTCTATTCTTGGCATTCTTCTTTTGTTTATAAAAATCAGACTTAAAACTTTTAGTGATCCTGTACATGGTATATGATTCTCCAGATTCTTGGCCTAGAACACAACGAATTATACATCAGAAACTTAAAGACGTGGTGCAGCTGTTTCTCTTAGCTTTTTCACACCATCCACAGTTCATCAGCCTAAGGGTGAAGCATTACACTCAGAGATGTTCTTCTTTTAAAATTGTTTTCCAGCTGTGATAAGGAGATAATTCTATGTGAACAACAAACTGTAAAGAATACTAAAATGAATTGTAAAGTTTAAACAGAAATAAGAACAATGTGATTTTAATAAATATGCTTAATTTTATTGTCCATTGTGATATTAAGCATTTTAAGTTATTTAAGATATGAAGAATGATGTTGCACATCTAAGCCAACATTTTTAGTATACACTAATGAAGACAATGTATTGAAATTGTGAATTGAAATGTGTATTCCCAACTCCTCCCTAGTTGAATTAGCTACTGCTTCCCAAGTTTCCACCAGACCAAATATTATTTTGGAGAATGTGTTATTCCACATTAAGCCTTACTGGACCAGGTTATGAAACTCTTTCCAGCTCAGTTTTCAATAGTTGGGGGTTAATAACTCTCTTGACAAGAGTAGTTAAGGGTAGGGGAAGGGTCATATAAGTTTTAGTGAACATTTTTCCATCAGTCCTCTGAAAAACAAAACAAAGCAATGATCTCCTTTTACATTATAAATATCTTACTCACAAAATCTAGCAAGGATTCTTTTTTTCCATTTAATCATTAATGATCTCCCTTTCTTTGTATACGTACCGTCCATTTACCATATGGTGATAGACAAAAGTTAATGGGCAGAGAAGAAAAGAAAAAGAGAAGAGAAAAATCTTCAATGAAAAAAAGAAAAAGAGAAGAGAAAAACTATCAAGAAATGATAAATATTCCCTTTTAAAAAAATTGTCTTTTATTTTTTAAAAATAGAGATGAGATCTCATTATATTGCCCAGGCTAGACTGCTGTGGTTATTCTCAAGTGCTAATACAGCATCCTGCGAGTTTGAAGTCCTAGTCTCAACAATCCTTTGGTCTCAGCCTCCCTAGTAGCTGGAACTACAGGTTCATGCCACCATGTCCTGCCAAGAGTGATAAAGACTATTTTTTTCTTTTTTTTGAGTTGGAGTCTCATTCTGTCACCAAGGCTGGAGTGCTGTGGCATGCTCATGGCCACTGCAGCCTCTACCTTCTGTGCTTAGGCAATCCTTATGCCTCAGCCTTCCAAGTGACTGGAACCACAGGTGTGTACCACCATGCCTGTCTAATTTTTTGATTTATTGTAGAGATGAGATCTTGTCAAGTTGCCAGGGCTAGTCTTAAACCCGTGAGCTCTGGCAATCCTCTCACCTCAGCCTCCCAAACTGCTGGGATTATAGGCATGAGCCACCGCTCCAGGTTGATTTTTTTTTTTTTTAATTAAAGGACAGTTACTGAAAGGAGCATTGTGTCAGTCTAAATTACTAGCTATAGTAGGAATAAAGCCTTCTAGAGCCTCTTTTGTTTTATGTTACATTTCTTCCTGAATGACATCATCTCTACCCATGGATTTACCTTGTCTCTGTATGTTAATTATTTTCTAAAACTCCAAACTTTAAACTTCAGAATTCAAAAATCTCTGTTGAGATATGTCTCCAAAGCTCCAGAACTTCAATTTCAAAACCCAGAAATCTATAATCAACAGCACAAACTCACCATATCCAAAACTGCAGTAGCTTTTCCAAGTCACCTGCAAATACCACTTCTTCCTGTGTCCTTAGGTAACTATATAACTTAGCACGCAATCTGGGACATTTTGAGAATTCAAAGGGGTTCTATTAATAATCATAGACTCAGCATGCATACAGATGGATTACCCTGGGCAAATCAGCATGTGTGAACTTCCTGTTTGTATTTATACAGCATTTAGTTAAATTCTCCTCTAGTCAAGAGACGTAGGAAATATACTCAGCTTTTCCTTGTCCCTCACTCCTTATAAGGAATTAGGTTGAGTAAATATTACCATCATTTAAAAAATGATCTTTCATGTTCAGTCACATGGTTGGTTACTCCTTAGTTAAGATTCTCATAATTTCTTTCCTGGACATGACAATATCCTAATAGGTTCCTGTGATTTCAATATATCATTTCCCCAAATTTCTCTCAAGGCCTCAGAAATGAAAATACAGTCAAGTCATTTTCCTCTCATAAATTTTTAACTCGTCTTATGCCATGTAAACGCTTGTTATGATGTAGAGCCTATTTTGGTTTTTTGCTTCAACTGCTACACCTTACCCACCTGTTGCTAGAGCCATATGCAACCACTTCTGGTTTCCCAAACTCATCATACATTTGACATCATGATGCCTTTGCCAAAGTTATGCCCTTTTAATGAAAAATTCCTGTTATATTTTAGAACGAAGGAAAGCTTTGAGTTTCTCGATTGCTTTTCAATATTGTTTTATTTGAACACTATAAAAGCACAGAATATTTCCTTCCTTCCTTCCTTCCTTCCTTCCTTCCTTCCTTCCTTCCTTCCTTCCTTCCTTCCTTCCAAAATTCTCCTTGAAATGTTGGCTGTCAGGTAAATGTTACCTCTGTTTATCACCAAGACAACTTCATAGAAACTCTTCATTTTAAAGACAGATCAGTAGACAAGGAAAAAAAATCAGGGACAAAATTTGCACACTACTTTTAAGCATTAAAAAATAAGTTCATTTTATGGCCATCATTAATAAAACAAACGACAACAGACGCTGGTGAAAATGGGGAGAAAAAGGAATGCTTCTACACTGCTGGTGGGAATGCAAATTAGCGCAACCTCTTTGGAAGACAGTGTGGCGATTTCTGAAAGAACTAGAAATTGACCTGCCATATGACCCAGCAATCCCCCTATTGGGAATATTCCCAGGGGAACTCAAATCTTGCTACAAAAAGATGCCTGCACATACATGTTTGTTGCAGCTTTATTCACAACAGCAAAAACATGGAACCAAACATGCTGCCCATCAAAACTGGACTGGATAAAAAAAATATGGTCCATGTACACAATGAAATATTATGCAGTCATAAAGAAGGACAATCGTATGGACTTTTCAGCAACTTGGATGGATTTAGAGTCAATCATACTCAGTGACCTATCACAGAAACAAAGAACAGAGTACCGTATGTTCTCACTCATAAGTGGACCTTGAATAATTATCATAATACTATAAGAAAGTGATTGACAGTAGTGGGAAACTGTCAGGGGAAGGGACATGGGATTGGCAGTTGAGGGAATCTGCCAGGGGAGGAAGGGGCACACCTCATCAACAAGGGTACCTGCATAATCAATGTGTGTATATCTAACCCTTAATTGTACCCCCACACCTTTATAATTAAAAAAGTTCATTTTCATATTCTGTTACTAATTTTATCTGCAAAAATCTCAATTTGCTGTTAATAGTAGAAAACTTAAAATATCCAATATGTTTGTTTATCATTAATGTAAGTTACTTTTCATTGTTTTCTAATGTGTGTTGTTGCTGACTAGAAATTTACTGCTAGTCTAGTTAACAGCTGAATTTTCTTTTCTTTTCTTTTCTTTTTTTGAGTTGGAGTCTCACTCTGTCGCCCAGAGTGGAGTGCAGTGGCACATTCCCAGATACTGCAGCCTCGACTGCTGGGCTCTGGTGAGCCTTCCCCCTCAGCCTCCCAAGTAGCTGGAACTACAGGCGTACGCTACCACGCCCGGCTAATTTTTGGTTTTATTGTAGAGATGAGGTCTCACCAAGTTGCCCAGGCGGGTCTCGCACCCGCGGGCTCGGGCAATCCACGCACCTCAGCATCCCAAAGCGCGGGATTACAGACTGAGCCACCGAGACCAGCAACAGCTGAATTTTCTGTCTGGTAGGTTTATAATTTAGATTTTAAATCTTTAATTTATTGTGAAATATAATGTGCAATAAGAAAATAGGCAAATCTTAAACAGCTCATTAAAATATCCACATCCACAACCTATATAACCACCACCCAGTCAGAAGTGCAGAAGTCCCACTGTTGCCCCAAATATCCTCAAGGGAACAACAGTTCTGACTTCAAATGTAATAATGGTATCGTTCTTTAATTTTGCCACGTAAGCATGTGCCCTAAAACAAGTGTGGTTTAGATTTTTGTCTTGCTTTTGAATACTATACATAAGACCATACAGTTAATAATGTATTCACTGTTTTAAAACTATTTCGCTAACTTAGTGGTACAAATGTTAGCTCAATGATTTTCAGGATTTCTTTTGTTGCAAAGTATGTGCTTATGTTATAAATCTTCTAAGAATAATTTTTGGTGAATCCTAGAAGTTTTGTATATCTGTATTTTCATTATCATTTAGTTCAAAATATTTTCCAATTATCATTATGGTTTCTCTTTTAAGCACGAGTTATTTTTAACTCTATTTCTAAACTTCTAAAGACATGAACATTTTCTAGTTTTTATTTTATTTATTGCTTAATCATATTCTGTATGATTCCAATGCTATGAAATTTTTGAAGACTTGCGTTAAGCCCCGCATATGGTCAATTCTTGTAAATTTATAAGTGCATTTGGAAAGAACATGTTTCTATAGATTTGAATGATTGCATCACACTTACGTTCACTAGATCAAAATTGACTTATCATGTTATAAAAATCTTTATTTTTTGATATTTACCTAATTGCTCTAGTAGTTATTTAAATAATTGTGTCATAATATATTCACAAAGATTGCTGCTTTCTCTTTTTTTTCTGTAATTTGGTCAAATTTTGCTTAGTAAATTTTACCATATGTTATTATTTAGATATAATTTTGAAATTGTTATATCTTGGTGAATTAAATATTTTTATGATTATGATGTATGCTTCTTCATACTTTCTTCATACTTTACTTCATACTTTCAATGCTTTCTCCTTTTTCTCTCTGAAATCAATAAATGTGTATAGATTTCATTTAGTTAACATTTTCCTAATGCTTTTTTTCATCATCTTCCTTTTAATCTTTTATATCCCTAGGTTTTAGCAGTTATCTTGTATGAAGTACTTAGTTGTTTGTGTCTGTGTGTGCATGTTTGACTGTGTCTTTCAATTTGACAATTTTCATTTTAATTGGAGCATATAATCTGTTTGCATTAAATGTTATTGTTGATATAGTTGGTTTTAAGTCACATCTTTTCCAGTTCTATTTGTCTCATTTATTTTATGTTCCTTTCATGTATTTTATTAGATTAATTGATTAGTAATTTAATTACCATTTTTCCTCTCTACTCATATTATTTTCACTCTTCTAAAATTTTTAGTGATTACCCTATAGTTTTACATTATAAATTCTTGACTGTCAAAGTAAAATAGTAATTGATATGTCCTCCATCCCAGATAATAGAAAAGCTTGGATCACTTTAAATTCTTTTAACCTTGCCCCACCCCTATGCTTTTGTTTGCTGAATTTTCATTTTGTATATACTTTGAATCCCAGGGGATATTAATGCAACCACCTTATAGTCAATATTTGCTTATAATTACTCACAAATTTACCTGTCTACAACTTTAAGAATTGAGCTGTTTCAAAGTTTCCTGCAATTCCTGCAAGACTCTACTCGCATTTCATGGTTACTTACAAGGCATACACAATTTTGGGTCTCTAACTCAAAATAGGGGTCCACTATTGGCTCCCAATTCCCATTTCGTAGATACTGGACACTGATTCTTAGTTACCTTAGTGCTCTGAAGCTCTTAAAAGTATGACTTGTCTCCCCCTTTACGCCAAAGGAAAAAGAGATAAAAAGGTACCAAATTGGTCTCACTGGTGTCCTGGCCTGTGTCTTGGTTTCCTGACTCTGTAGATTTGTCACCACCTTGTGTGGTCTCCAGATTCTCAATTGCTTTCCGTGGGATGTTTTCCTAAATTAACTAGTTAACTATTGCCAGAAGTCCCATTTCTTGATGTTTTATATATCTCTTCCTAGAAGTTTATGATATTTTATCTTTATTTTTATGTTATAGCTTTAGTTCAATTTACTGGATGGAGATTTGTTTTATTTTTCTCAGCACTTGGTTATAACTTAAATATGATGACTCACATTTTATTTGCATTGTATCAGCTCTTAGAATAGTACCTTTCTCCAATTCTCTATAGCTTTCTCTTCTGGAACTCATATTAGACATATTTCAGGGTTGCTTGATCTAGCCTCTTTATCTGTTAACAATTTCTTTTTTATGTGTGCTTAACTTTGTGTGATCTCCTTGTAACTATATCCCAATACACTAATTCTTTCTTTAGTTTTATCTAAGTAATTGCTCAATCTGTCTACTGATGCTTTTATCTCAGTATCACATTTTTATAAGTTTTATATATTTTGCAGATGGAGATCAGATGGAGATGTGTTTCCAAATCTTCCCAATAGTCTTTTTTCTTATTGTTTACATTACTTCATCTATTTGAACTTTGGAGATATTTTATTCTCTCAGATAACTTTAATTTCTTAAGTTTTGTGACCATAATTCTTCTGTTGCTTTCACTTGTACTCTCTCCTAACATATGTTTTCCTTCCACACTTGGTAATTTGGGCAGTGAGCTTATCAGAATGAGTTGTTTTCCACCTGAGTTGCATGCACCCTCAGTTGTAGAGTTTCCTTGTTTGGCAGCTTGCATTTGTCTTATGGGTTTAACTAGTTTGGGACCAATTTTCATGGTAATTTCTTGGCATATGATTTCTAACCTATATGTGTACAGGCATGAGGTTCAAAATTTCACAGGGGATAATCTGTACCTATGAGCAATGCTTACTTTTTCTGTTCCACTTGGACTAGCGGGAGGAATTTTTTTGGTTCCCCATTTTATAGACAGTCAGTCCCTAGCTTTCTATTGAGAGGCTAGTTCCAGATTCACACATTACTGGTATCTGTGGCCCCAACTTCATTTCCTGCATTGGTGTTTAACACCCCAGTGCCTCAGGCATCTTCAGTGTGATGCCCACTCCCCCCACCCCCCCTCCTTTGCCTTACTTCCCATTTACCCTACAGCAAATTTTTCTTTTCTTCTACTGCCAATTTTAGAAACATCATCCTTGCTTCCAAATTTAGCTAAGTTAAAAAAAATCCAAAAGTAAACCAAATTATACACACACACATTTAAGGGGTGGCAAAAATATACATACAGTTTAAGAGATATTATCTATGTATTAGTTTTCATAGGTGAATTGAATTACAGTAGCAACGTGGAGTATGAAGTTCGCTCAGCCATTTTCTTTGATTGTCCTGCCTGTTGCATGGGGACGTTAGCATTCATTTGATTAATGCCATCTTTTTTTTTTTTTTGAGTTGGAGTCTCACTCTGTCGCCTAGACTGGAGTGCAGTGGCCGTTCGCGGCCACCGCAGCCTCGACCTGCTGGGCTCCGGCGATCCTTCCGCTTCAGCCTTCCCAGTAGCCGGAATTACAGGCATGCGCTACCATGCCCGGCTGATTTTTTGATTTATTGTAGAGGGGAGGTCTCGCCAAGTTGCCCAGGTGGGTCTCAAACCCGCGGACTCAGGCAATCCACTCACGTCAGCCTCCCAAAGCGCGGGATTACAGGCTGAGTCACCGATCCTGGCTAATGCCATCTTTTGATTAAACATCTTACTTAAAATGTGTATGTATATATTTGACACTCCTGGTGCACACACACACATATGTATTTTGTCTAACATTTCTGTTTGGTGTGAGTTGAGAGAAGGACTTCCTGTATTTGCTCTCTCTTTTTGACAAATCTCAATGTTTGCAACATTTTCCTAATCAAGATGACATCTTGATCTTCCCTTTGTCTGAGACCATACTTCAACTATTTCTACCTCATGAAGTCAAATGCAGTTCTTCACTAAGGATACTTGCAATATTTCAGTTTGTAACCTGGGAGGTGAGAACCCACTCTTCAAGATCCCCTTAAACACATTTGAGTTTTTTCTTGAAACACCCTTCCCTTAGGAATTTTGCCTATGAGGAAGAGACCTTACATTCGACATTATACTCATGAAACTTAGAATGATAACTGATATCTGCTAAGCATTGAATAAATGTTGTTAAATAAATTAAAAAATAAACCAGGCAACTATACCCAATTCTAGTCTCTACTTTGTTTCCTACATTCCCCTCCTTGACCTTAAGAAGGGATTCCCTCTCATATTTCCTGTTATGTAATTACTTCATATCATACACAGCATTAGTTCTCTCTAACCACGTTTTACATTAACCATTGATATTTTAGTTTATGCTAGCCAGGCTTGCCCATCCATCCATCTATCTTTCCTTTTTCTTTCTTTCTTTCTTTCTTTCTTTCTTTCTTTCTTTCTTTCTTTCTTTCTTTCTTTCTTTCTTCATCATCATAATTTTTCTGTCTATCTATATGAGGTTTTTTGGAGTATATATAACATTTGACCATGTCTATTTTTTCAGAAATGTGGTCTGCAATTTATATCTGTTCAGTTACTTTTTTGTTCTAGGTAGGTGATTTTACTTAGCCCCTAGGACAATACATTTCCTTTCATAATCTTAGTTCTTTAAGAAGTATTTCATGGTTGAATATTTTTAAAATATTTCAAAATATTATATCTATTTCAATGAGAATGTTACAAAATTATAAAATCTGTTGAAGTAAGTATATTTCCACAAATACTGATAACCATGAAGAGATTAAAAATTGTAAACTGGGCTTTTTAATGGAGGGCAGAATTTACTGTGTGTCCTAAAAGAGGTATAGAAGACATAAAAACAAGCTTCCCTGGGTTTTAGTGAATAGCTGCATCTCTGTAGATTATCTCACTGGCAGTACTGGCTGTACACATTCACTTCTGCTTCTTGCACACATGATCCCTTTGGGTTATTCTTCACAATTTAATGATGTTCTCAAAGTACATAAAATTTCTCCTCCGGTGCATGGACATTCTTGACCAACTTTGTTCTAGTAAAATCTAATCTATCCTGCTTCACTATTTATTTCTTCCCTTAGTATTTTTTTGCTTCTCTCTGAGCACTAATGACAATATAATATGATTGCTTGCTTAACTAGCTTTCTCTTCTTTTAGAGCTGAACTCCTTAATGTTCTATTTCATAACAATTTTGTGTAATGCCTATAACAGAACAGTGCTTTATTATGTTTGAATGGCTAAATTAAGATATAATTTTAATGCTTTTTTCTTCTTTCCTCTTCCTGTTCCATCTCCACAACTCTGATTTACTTCTTCTTTCCACTGCATTAGACAATGAACTTTAAGTGAATGACAACAAAGCTTGTCTCTACTGAAACAAACCTGAAACAAGCTTTTAGTGAATACCCCTTCAGTAGAATCAGAGAGAACCCTTGTAAAAATCTCTCATCTTCCTGATGCCTCTTGTTCATGTCTTGGATTGTGCCTAAGCTGCCACATTCAGACTTGTCTGATGGGCAATGGAATTGAGAACACATATTTTTAAAAACATGCAATTATTTCCCACTAACCAACTCTTCCTCTTTGTTGCAAGACACATTTCATCCCTCGGGGATGAATAAAAACAAAAATTCATTCTTTTTTGCTAGAGAGGGTGGAAGCATGTTTGGCAATCCAAGAATACACAAACAATGAAGGACTGTCTGAATCATCAAAGTTTAAATTTTGGTAAACTCAACTTTTAGGGCTGAATGTACTTGATCACGTTGTGCTTTGAAAAATCAGTAATCCACGTGTGGCATATGTATCCTTGAATTACCCATAATTTTCAATTAAGCAAACCATGGCATTCTCCAGACATTACAAATAAACATAGGCTATTATATTTTAAAATAATGCCCTTTTCAAACATTTTTCTTTGTCCTTGTAACACCAAATATCTTTTCATTTTCAATTTGCCTCCTTTAAACCAGTGCCCCATAGGATGTGCTGTCCAAAAATGGAAAGTCTCTATTTTTGCCAAGTCATATTTAGATACCACTAAGCTTTCAGCAAGCATATGTGGGAGAATGAATATGGGAAGAATTGTTTAAGCAAAATGGCTTATGTCTGCAGCAGTTTGAGGAAAATGTAAAGGGTATTGAGAAATAAAGTTTCACTAAGCTCAAAACAAAAAGAAAGATGCTAAAAGTATATAATTATGTTGAATGGTAAATGAGTCTTGGACAGTTATCTAAAATCTATAGGTAAATTGGAAAAACAATGTTTCTTTTTGAGCATGATATGGCCTTGAGTTAATGAACCACAATATCCATGCTATGGTATTTTGTACTGTCGAGTAGATTTTAAATGAAGTTGAAACAAATAAGGACTCCCTATACTGCCCCAAGCAAAGCTAAATTGTTATTAGGTTTTAACAGCAGGAGGTTAACATTCTTGAAATAATTGAACATGATAGGATATTATTCTTATTTTTAAAAAAAGTCTTACACAAAACATATCTCATTTCCTCTAAATTGGTTCTGTAGGTTTGAAAAGAATCATCTGATTTGTGGCATGGAACAGAACTACTTCTTTATAAAGAATATTAATCATCATTATAAAAATCTACTGATGTAGAAGCAAAAAAAAAAATTACCTTTGATAAAGGTAAGAATTTACTTTTTTGAGTTATTCCTGAATATTAACATAATATGTAGATGTTATTATGCATATAGAAGTAATAACATTTTAAATTTAAAAATATTATTATAGATATATCTAAAGTTGTAGTACTTAACCAAAATACAATTTCTTTTTTTTTTAATTTGGAAAGGGAGCTATGCAGGTGGGGTAGTGCCAGGGAAGTAACATGGAGTGACTTTAATTATATATACAAGAGTGAATTATCTTCATATCCTGATAGTATTCTAAAACAAATATGGTTTTTAAAAATCCAAATTTCTCATTCTACAGGTCCAGACAGTCAAAATTATTGGATTGTGCTTTTAACACCACTAGATAATAACTTTGCAGTTGAAAATCCACATTTTAATTTTTAGAAAAATTCTTATGGAAAGTTTAATGAAATACAAGCTAACTAATATTTCCAAAGAAATGTCTTAATAGCAGCCTTGAATAGTGTATAATGCAAGATATGGCTTGGTTTTACATTGCTCTATCCACATTAGTGCTCAAAGCAGTGTTCCTTCAGAGCAAATTTCTTTATACAGTAAGAGAAGGTAAAATGAGTGGAGTTGCAGACTACCATCAGGGCAGAAGGACGCACGCTTACCAGGGCAGAAGGACGCACTCTGGGTAAGAGTGATGGTAGGGATCAAATCCACAGAAGGTCATGAAGAATTCAGTATAGTCCTAGACAGCTTGGTAGTTAAGGTGGAGAGCCCAGTCATTCTGACTTGTAAATATTTAGAGATGGCTTCAAAGGTTTAGGATGTTGAAAAGTGGATCATAATTACTAGATAAACCTATAATCACAAACAGGAACAATGCTGAAAGGAAGGGATGCAGGGGCAGTCATTGAGAAACAAAAATAACAGGAATAAAACAGAGAACCAAGCTGTGGTGGTGGTAATGCTCACTAACTATTCTGGGGAAAGGGAAATAGATATTTCATTAGTACAAAAGTCACAGACAAAAGGTGAACCTAGTAGGAGACCTGGCCTTTTCCCAGAATTGCTCATAGTGACTATTCCTCCTTTATATGAGATTCTTTTCTCCTGGAGTTTAGGAGACCTCAATATATTTTTCAAAGCTTGCAGCTTTTCAGGAAGACAGTTACTCTTGTACTTCACTTCCAGTCCATGTGTTTACCAGAAAAGGTGGTGAATAAGGGAAAGCTTTTTAGAATTATCCCTATTGTTTCTCAACTCTTAGATCAATTGGTTGTCAAATTCTATTGATTCTACATCTACATTATTTCTTTTCCCACCTAAGTCTCACTTCTGATGTCTTAATTCCCTCTCTTTTCTTCCAAACTTATCTCCATTCCTCTAGTGTTTTTCTTATTTGTCCACTTTACCAATGTTATCAGAATTATCTTTCTGAAATGTCAATCTGACAAAATATGTCCCGGTCAAACTTATTTGCTGCAGAGAAAATAAAGACAAGTCCTTCAATATGGAAATATAACTATTGCACAAAGTGTCTCTACTTATAATCTATCTGTCACACTGTAACCGAGAATTTCCATTTCAGCTTTTAAGAAATAGTTTTAAGCCTTTTTGTCTCTCTTCACTGACATTTTAAAAATTTATTTTTCCTTTCTATTCTAATTTAATTGCATACCTGCTTATGAAATTCTCCATTGCTCACAACTAGAACTATATCAGTCAGCCTTCCAGGTATACAACGATTTGAGACAACCACTAAAAAAAAGTCAGTTCCCTGTACTACTCTCAAATATTCCTCATTCCATTTTTTCTGCTTAAATTTCTCTATTTTTATTTTATTTTATTTTTTCCAGTTCTAACTAGGATGAGCAGACGGGGCCTTTCTATACTCCACACTGATCAGTCATTGGTAACAGCCCACCTCTTGATAAGGAACACCCTTGGAAGGCAGATTTTCACTTAAGGCGATCCTCAAAGAGGGTTGATGCCACAGCTTCCATCATACAATGAAACCCCATTCTCAGGATGTTCCTTACACCTCTGTAACACTAGCTTCTAGATTGTTCTTTAACAGTGCCTACTCTTCTACCTAATTTTTAAGTGTTGGAGTTTCTCATATTTCCTCTTTATCACCCTTCTTACAATGTACTTTCAAGGCAACCTTATCTACTCCCATCCTTTTTTAAATTTTTTTTAATCAATATTTTTTATTATGATTTTGTGGGGTACAGTTAAGAGTTAGGTGTACAATTACGTTTCATTCAGGCACCCTGTTGATAAGAGGTGTTTCCCCATCTCCAGACAGATATTTGCGACTGTTAATCCCATCCCCCCCCATAGTTTCCCAGTACCGTCAGTCATTTTCTTATAGTATTACATTGGATGTTCAAGGTCCATTATATGAGTGAGAACATGTGATACTCGGATCTTTGTTTCTGTGAGAAGTCACTCAGTATTATAGACTCTAGTTCCATCCAGGTTTCTGTGAAATTCATGATTTTGTTCTTTTTTATGGCTGCGTAATATTCCATTGTGTATATGTACCACATTTTAAAAATCCAGTCCTTCTTTTGATGGGCATCTTGGTTGTTTCCAGGTTCTTGC
>NW_007163934.1:878009-907525 GCF_000164805.1 Carlito syrichta
TCAGTGAGGTTGAGCATTTCTTCATGTGTTTGTTGGCTGCTCGGATGTCTTCTTTTGTGAAGTGTCTGTTCATATCTTTTGCCCATTTTATAATGGGGTTGTTTGTTGTTTTCTTTTCAGCACGTTTGAGTTCCTTGTAGATCCAAGATGTTAAGCCTTTGTCAGACCTGGAGTTGGCAAATACTTTTTCCCAGTCTGTAGGCTGCCTCCCTGCTCTCTTGATGGTTTCTTCGGCTTGTCAGTTTAATAAGGTCCCACTTGTCTATCTTCTCTCTTATGACCTGTGGGTTTCGGGTTTTGTCCAGGAATTGGATGCCAGTTCCAATATCCATGAGGGTATTTCCTTTCTTTTCTAAGGTTCTTATGGTTTGAGGTTTTACATTTAGGTCTCTGATCCATTTGGAGTTAACCTTTGCGCATGGGGATAGATAGGGGTCCTGTTTCAATCTTCTGCATGTGGTCAGCCAGTTTTCCTAGCACCATTTACTGAATAGGTTCTCCTCTCCCCAGTGGTAGGTGGTGGGGACTTTGTCGAAGATGAGTTGGTTGAGAAATTGTGGTTTTGCTTCTGGAATCTCAATTCTATTCCATTGATCTATATGCCGATTCCTGTACCAATATCAAGCTGTTTTGATGATTGTAGCTTTATAGTAAAGTTTGAAGTCTAGTAATGTGATACCATCTGCTTTGTTTTTTTTGCTGAGGATTATTCTGGCTATTCTTGGATGTTTGAGTTTCCATATGAATTCCTGTGTTGTTTTTTCTAGGTCTGAGAAGAATATTGCTGGTAATTTGATGGGTATTGCATTGAATTTGCAGATTACCTTAGGTAAGATGGACATCTTCACCATGTTGATTCTTCCAAACGATGAGCATGGGATATTTTTCCACTTGTTTGTGTCATCTTTGATTTCTTTGAGCAGTGTTTTGTAATTTTCATTGTAAAGGTCTTTCACGTCTCTTGTTAGGAAGATGCCAAGGTATTTCATTTTTTTGTGGCTATTGTGAATGGAATTGTGTTTTTTATTTGGGTTTCTGTTTATTTATTATTGGTGTAGAGAAATGCGATTGTCTTTTGTACATTTATTTTGTATCCTGAGACTTTGCCAAAGGCCTTTATCAATGTAAGGAGGCTTTTGACAGATTCTCTTGGGTTTTCAAGGTACACAATCATATCATCTGCAAAGAGAGATAATTTGACTTCCTCTTTTCCTATTTGGATACCCCTGATTGTCTCCTCTTCTCTGATTACCCTAGCCAGGACTTCCAATACTGTGTTGAACAGGATGGGTGAGAGTGGGTATCCTTGTCTAGTTCCAGTTTTCAGGGGAATTGGTTCCAATTTTTGTCCATTTAGGAGTATGCTGGCTATGGGTTTCTCATAGATGGCTTTTACTATTTTGAGGTATGTTCCCCGTATGCCTAGATGTTCAAGGGTTTTTATCAAGAAGGTGTGCTGGATTTTATCACAAGCTTTCTGCATCTAATGATATGATCATGTGGTTTTTGTTTTGACATCTGTTGATGAATTTAATTACATTGATGCTTTTCCGAATGTTGAACCAGCCTTGCATCCCAGGAATGAAGCCTACTTGGTCATGGTGGATGATTTTTGAGATGTATTGCTGAATCCTGTTTGCTATGATCTTGTTAAGAATTTTAGCATCTATGTTCATCAAAGATATTCGCCTGTAGTTCTCTTTCTTTGTTGGATCTTTACCAGGCTTGGGTATCAATGTGATGTTGGCTTCGTAAAATGATTTGGGGAGAGTTCCATCTTTTTCAATCTCCTGGAATACCTTCAGTAGGATTGGTATCAGCTCCTCCTTAAATGTCTTGTAGAATTCTGCTGGAAAGTCATCTAGACCAGGGCTTTTTTTTTGTAGGAAGTTTTCTTATTACATAGTTGATTTCCTTGATTGTTATTGGTCTATTTAGGGTCTCAATTTCTTCTTGTTCCAACCTAGGTAGGTTGTGTGATGTCAGAAAGTCCTCCATTTCCTTAAGGTTTTCAAGTTTGTTTCCATACAAGTGTACGTAGTAGTCTCTAATGATCTTTTGTATTTCTTCAGAGTCAGATGTAACTTCATCTTTTGTGTTTCTGATTGTGCTTATTTGGCTTTTTTCTCATTTTTTCTTGGTCAGTCTAGTTAGGGGATCATTGATCTTGTTTATTCTTTCAAAGAACCACTTTTTGCTTCATTGATTTTTTCGTATTATCTTTTTGTCTTCTATGTCCTAGATTTGGGCTTTTATTTTGGTGATCTGGATTCTTCTACTGAAATTAGGGTTTTTGTGGTCTTCCTTTTCCAGCTTCTTTAGGTGGCTTGTTAGGTTGTGAATTTCTGTTCCTTCCATTTTCTTCATGTGTGTTTGTAGGGATATAAATTCCCCTCTTACTACAGTTTTCAGGGTATCTCAGAGATTTTGGTAAGATGTTTCTTCATTTTCACTCATTTCCAGGTATCTTTTGATCTCTGTTTTGATTTCATCATTGACCCAGGAGTTGTTTAGCATCATGCTGTTTAGTGTCCATGTCTTTGTGGTTTTGGGGGGGACTTTGTTGGTGTCAATGTTTATTTTTATTCCACTGTGGTCCGAGAAGGTGCATGGTAGAATTTTGGTCCTTTTAAATTTGCTCATGCTTGATTTATGGCCGAGTATGTGGTCGATCTTAGAATATGTTCCATGTGGTGATGAGTAGAATGTGTATTCTGTGGTCTTTGGATGGAGTGTTCTGTAGGTATCAATTAAGTCCATTTGGTCCAAAGTCACATTGAGGTTCCGCATCTCCTTGCTGATTTTTTGTCCTGATAATCTGTCTATGGTTGTGAGTGGAGTATTATAGTCCCCAGTTATGATGGTGTTAGAGTCGATATCTTTCTTTAGTTTTCCTAGAAGTTGCTTTATGAAAGTTGGCGCACTTATTTTGGGTGCATATATGTTTAGGACAGATATTTCTTGTTGATGGATTGAGCCTTTTATCATTAGGTAGTGGCCTTCTGTATCTTTTTTGTTTTTTAATAACTTGAAGGGTATTTTGTCTGAAATTAAGATTGCTACTCCTCCTTTCTTTTGTATTCCGTTCGCCTGAAAGTTTGTTTCCCGTCCTCTTACTTTAGTCTGTGGGTGTCCTTTCTAGTGAGGTGAGTCTCTTGAAGGCAATAGATTGTTGCCTGATGATATTTTATCCATTTTGCCATTCTGTGTCTTTTCAGTGGTGCATTTAGTCCATTCACATTTAGGCTAATAATTGAAATGCAAGAGTTGATCCCTGTCATAAGGTTCTTACAGAGTTGTTCCTGTTTGTTTGTCGTCTTTCTTTGGGTTCTGGAGTTGGCTCATGTGTGTTTTTAATCTTTTGCCTGTACTCTTGTGAAGAATCCTGTTGTTCTTTTTTCTTTTTCTTCTGTGTTCAGTACTTTCTTAAGTGTTTCTTGTAGAGGTGGTCTGGTGGCCGCATAGGTTCTTAGGGAATGGATATCTGGAAAAGATTTCATTTCTCCCTCACTAATGAAGCTTAGTTTGGCTGGGTAGGTTATTCTTGGTTGAAATTGTTTCTCTTTTAGAACTTTGAAGATAGGGCTCCATGCTCTCCTGGCCTGAAGGGTTTCTGTGGATAAATCTGCTACTATTCTAATTGGTTTTCCCATTCCCTTTTTCTCTTGCTGCCTTTAGGATTTTTTCTTTTATAGCTACTTTGTTTAGGTGAATTATTATGTGTCTGGGAGTTGGTCTTCTCATTTGTTGTCTTGCAGGGGTTCTCTGAATCTCTTGTGTTTTAATTTTTTCATCCTTGATGACATGAGGGAAGTTTTCTTGAATGATTTCATGAAATGTTTGTTCCAGTGTGGCTTCAGTTTCTCTCTCTGCCTCAGGAAGCCAAATTACTCTTAGGTTTGGTCTCTTGAAGTGATCATTCATCTCTTGCAGGTTTTGTTCTGTCTTTTTGAGCTTCTTTTCTATACTTTTGAAGTTTGGGTTAGTTCTGTGTTTTGGTCTTCGAGCTCTGAGATTCTTTCTTCTGCTTGACTGATTCTGCTTTCCATGCTTATTAGTCTGTTATTCATTTCCATCACAGTATTCTTTACTGCTGTCATTTCTGACATCAGCTCCTTACTATTTTCCTTTTGTCTCTCCTCAATTTTTTAAATTCTCTCCATTAATGTCTTGATGTCTGGGTTTGTTGCATGTAACCAGTCATTCTGGGGGCTCTTCATTTTTTGTGTTCCAGAATCTGTTTTCTCATGTCTGATCTTCCAGGGGTCTGTGTGAGACCTATATTCTTCTTTTGGTTTTTCTTCATTTGTGTGGTTTTTTTCCCCCTCCCTTCTTATTCCTTCCCTCCACATCACCGTCTTCTTTAATTCTGTTATTCGGGGGTAAAGGGATTGGTTTTACTTCTGTTTGTTCAATCTTCTATTCTTTATGTATGCCCTCTTACTTGGTTCAATTCTGGAGTTGTACTGTAGGTTGGGGGTGGTCCTTTTTGCAGTTTTGAGATTTACTTAAGGGGGGAGCTGTGATTCTAAATCTATCTGCAGGTCCTGGTATTCGCTGACAGGTGTGTGAATAATCTGGAACCCACTTCCCACTGCCTTGGAATCTGTCCATGCAGTGGGGCTGTAGGTTTACTTCCTGAAATAAAATGTGGTTAGCAGAGGGGAGAGAATGGAACAGACAGTGGGTTGAGGAGGGGAGTGGAGAGATAGAGGAGTAAGGGGGGAAACAGACAAGTGTGCCAACAAATAGAGAGAGAAGCCTATACTGAAACAGATAAAAACAATAAACCACAGCTACAGATGAACCAACTCTCATACAGACAAAAATAAAACATATAGTGATGCTAGCATACCAGCTATTCAACCACCTTATTAGTGTGCTGTTCCTCTATACAAAGATATGGTTTACAGAGAGAAGAAAAGGAAGAAGAAAAAAGAAAAACAGGAACAACACAGTAGGAATAGAATTAAGTCATTAAACTAGCAGAATCAATGAAGCACACTCTGAGACATTTCATTTAAGTCCAATGTCCTTTCAGGTTTGATTTCTAGTTTTCTTTTCAAGCTGGTAAATTAGTTTGCAGTTAGGGTCAGTTTCCCCTGGTCTGCTGTGAAGGACAGTTCAGATCATCCTCTGTTCACCACTCTGGTCTATGTCTTTATCAAGCTTGTTTCTCCCCTTTTGGTGTTGTTACCTTGAATCACCAGCAGGTGGTGCTATCTCAGCTGTTGCCCCAGAGGGGGTGGGGCCGGACAGGGACCGCAGAGGCTGAAGATGGCAAAATGGCTTCCTGCCTCAGGGTAGACGGCAGGAGACTTATGGCGGGCAGGACATCTTGGTTGCAGGAGAGGTGGCAGTGATCCCAGCAGATCTTCCCTGAAGGGGCTTCAAGGACTGAAGTTGTGGATTGCCTCCAGCCCAGGTGGTGCGATGTGCTACCAGTGGTGGTGGCAGTGGCTGTCGTGGCTGCGATGGCTGCGGCGGCTGCGGCTGTGGCATCTGTGCTGCAGTGGCTTCCAGACTGCTGCGATGCCCCAGTGGTGGCAACGGCCAAGCTCCATATGAGGAGCACGCTGCAATGTTGGGGTCCGTAGCCCCCGGGGCGAGAGTCAGAGCCCTACTGCAGTTCTCCTTTGCAGAGGTTTTCACAGACCGGTTTGCCCCGTCGCCATCTTGCCAGAAGTCCAGCATGAACTCTTCAATTTTTCTATTTTTAACTAAAATTTTGAAATGTTTCCTTTGAGGCATGAGCCTGTTCATTTCCCTATCTGATCATTTTTGGAATAAAGTCCCCTTCCTTGTACAACATCTTGTGCTTGTTTATTTCAACCTGTATTTCACAAGTAGCAGAACTTGCAATCTACAACACAGTGTGATATGTTCTTAGATGATACTCTTCCTTTTCCATTACTATATTGTGCCCTTACAACATTTTATCCATTTCCTTAAAAGCCATATTGAACCTTGCCATCTTTAGTCAGAACTCTCAGATTGACTTCTCACTATTGTGAAACCATAGCACACTCCTTAGATCTGTATGATACTATTTATTGCAACAACTTACCTTATATTAATATAATTTCTTTTTCTCTCAAGAAGAATAACTATCTGGAAGAGAGAAGACTGAGGTTAGGATCTATACCAATTCATGGGCAAAAGGCTAATGATCTGATGGGATGGGTAGTGATTTTGAAGGAGCAACAATGAAACAGTGAAGATAATATAGTTTGGAGAAAGATGTGAATAAACGTAAAATGGGCCTAGGTCAAGAGAATAGTTGTGTTTAACTTGAGCAGTTATTTTTAAAAGCCTCTGATGCAGAAGAGCTTTTGGTATTGTGAATACAAAGGCCTTCTCTGTAGACATTGATTACTCTTTGTCTCTAAGTAGCTTATTGTTTTTTAAAGAGGTTCCTGAGGAAAGTGACCCCAGTTTTAAGTATGAAGTTTATACATGTTTTCAAGAAGTTGGACTCTCTTGTATTAAGATGACCTGGATTCCACCATGGCTGAGAGACCAATTTTCAACAGTCAAAACAGTCATTGACCTCCAATGTGCTTCTATAATTCGAAGATTAGACAGTTATATGGTAGTCAATTGATTGCACTTCATTCCTTACATAATTAAGAGAAGTGTACTGGAAAAGAATGGCCTCAGTTCGCTTTGTGGTGCCAAAACAAAATATCTAAGACTGGATCATTTATATAGAATATAAATTAATTTTTTACAGCTCTGGAGACTTAAGAGTCCAAGATCAAGGCAACAGTATCTGGTGTCTGGTAAGGACTTGGTCTCTGCTTTCAAAGTGGCACCTTGAACTCTGTATATTGTGTAGGGGAGGAAGCCTATTACTCACAAAAGAGCAAAAGAGAAAGAGTCCACTCCAATAAGCCCTTTTTATGGCAACATTAATTCATTCTTGAGGGTGGGGTCTATATTATGACCCAACATCTTTCAAAATATTCCTTCTCCCAAAACTGTTGCTTCAGGAATTAAGTTTCCAATATATAAATTTTGGAAAACACATTTATTTATTTTATTTTATTTTATTTTATTTTAAAGATGTGGTGTACAATTCAGGTTTAGGTATTCAAGTGTCCATTATGCAGGTACCCTTGTTGATGTGGTATGTTCCTCCTTCTGTGGCAGTTTCCCTCAACTGCCAATCCCACCTCCCCCTCCCCTGGCAGTTGCCTCTTGAGAAAGGAGATAGTCAGAAACTGGTTGTGGGAAGGGGTCTCAAGGAGACTTAACACCTGCAGGAATGCACTCTGCACCACCCCCATTATACAATATTTGGATATTTGGCTGAAAATGTGGTTAGTGTGGTTAAGAACATCCTGTCAACCCAGGATGTACTGCTAAAGGGTCTTTTTGCTGCTTAAACACAGTTGCAGTAGCTTAATTAAATGTCTAACTTGACCACGATTCATTATAATTTAATTAATATAGCATTTGCATTGTGGTCCCCTCGCCCCCGTGGACTTTTCTGTGATACTTATGGGTAATATTCAAGATGGAGTAACTTTGGTCAAGGACCTGCTGCGCAGTAAGAATTGGGTCTCAGGAAGTAGGGGTGGATGAGATGTAAATGAGAAAAACGCCCCAAGAAAAGATAAGATAAAACCCAAAACAAACAAACAAACAAAAATTTCTTAGCACCAGAATACCCATTTAGGGCCCCCTGTCTTCCCTGAAGAGAACTTTGTTGCTTAATAAATTCCTTTCACTCATTCTTTTGGTGTTTGCATTCCTTAATCTTCTTGGTCATGGGACAAAAACTTTAGGTTGCTGGTTTAAGCTGACAGTGGAGTTAAAAACTCCTGTAATACCACTACTGCCAATACCTTTCTTATAGTATTATGATAATTGTTCAACGTCCGCTTATGAGTGAGAACATACGGTACTCTGTTCTTTGTTTCTGTGATAGATCAGTGAGTATGATCAACTATAAATCCATCCAAGTTGCTATGAAGTCCACGTTTGCCCTTCTTTATGGCTGCATAATATTCCATTATGTATATGCACCACATTTTAAAAACATAGTCCAGTCTCGATGGGCAATACAATTGGTTCCATGTTTTTGCTATTGTGAATAGTGCTGTAATAAGCATTCTTGTGCAGGTGTTTTTTTGTATAATGATTTGAGTTCCTCTGGGTGGCTTCCCAATAAGGGGACTACTGGGTCATATGGAAGGTCAATTTCTAGTTCTTTCACAAGTCACCACACTGTTTGGGAAACACATGTAAACCATAGCTGGAATCTATTTTGAAATTGGATTTGATTTCTCTCTCCTTCATGCCTCTGCCAATATCATAGGCTTAGCAGAACTGTCTTTTATATAGCTTCATATATCTCACACCATTGTTATTAACTAAGGGAATCACTTCACGTGAAAATGGGAAGATTACCATAAGATACACTGCTTTTATCTAAAACTCAAAAGCAGTTGACTGTACAGAGCAGTGAAGTATCTATTTGAGGCTAATGTTCCAACTTGAAAAAAAAAATAGCTAAATAACTTTTGGGGGTAAGGATCTTATAAAATCATATATACCTGCCTAATCTAAACCTCATAGCCAAAATTCACTGGTCCACCCAGACACCAAAAGTAGAGACTGTGTGTGTGTGTGTGTGTGTGTGTGTGTGTTGGGGATGAGGTGTAATGGACGTTGCAGCTCTAATGGTTACAGCTAATGTCTTAAAATGTTAGCTTCTCATTTTCATGTCTTTTGCTTTCTACTAATTTGAAGGTTTCATTATACATAAACATGAATTCACAGAATTAGAATCCGAGAGTGCCTTCTGATGACTTGGTGCTTTTCATGCCACCAGAATAATGGTAAAATAAAAGGAAGAGGTTATAGTACTGGTAGAGGTGATGAGTGGGATGATGCCCACTGTCAGAAAATAGGAACAGGAAGAGGTAAGACTGGAATTGCTTAAATGGAAAGAGAAATGTGGTTTATTGACTATTCAAGGAATGAATTATAAAGGATGCCCATTTTGTTTTATGATCAACTTTTCCTTTCTTTTTCTAAAGTTATGTGCTTTGTATAGTTTTTGCAGAGGTATGGTTTGCATACTTCAAAATGCATTGATTCAAATGATACAATCTGATAAGTTTTGGCAATTGTATATACCCATGCAGCCACCACCCAAATCAAAATATGAAATTTTCCATCAGCCCAGAAAGTTCTCTCATGCCTCTTTTGAGTAACGTCCCTTGCCACTCTCCTCAACTGCTAAGCAATCACTAAGTTATTTTGTGATTTCTGTTACTACAGATTAATTTTCTGTACTCTTGGATTTTGCGTAAATGAAATGACACAGCATATATCCTTTTGTGTTTGGTTTCTTTTGTTCAACATTAGGTTATAAAGACCATTTATTATTGGTAAATTTTTATTTTGTTTTGCTTCTTTAAGTATTAGTTCACCATATAAATATACTATGATTTGTTTATGAGTTCTACTCGTGGACATCTGGGTTGTCTTAAATTTTAAGCCATTATGCATAAAACTTCAATACACAGTACATATTTTCTTTTCTGTAAATTTTAGGAGTGGAACTGATGTTAATACCTAACTTGTTTTTAAGGACTTAGCTGTTCTCTCAAATCATGCAGTTTTAGTTTTAAGATGTTCCAATGGATTAACATTTGAATCTTGTCTGGAAGAATTTTGCTTTACCAAAGTGGCTCAAGGAAAGAAAGTGGTTGATAGTGAGTCATTGCCACTGCATGTAATGAAGAGACAGTGTTTTAAAGACTATAACTTCATAATGTGTTATAGTATCTTGTAGTGTTATTTAATGTCAATGCTGCTATTTATTTATTTATAAATTTATTTAAATTTAGATTTAGGGGGTACACATATTACACGGACATGTTGTATGGTGGTGGAGATTGGGTCTCAAGTGGCCCAATCTCCAAATAGTGAATATTGTGCCCCGTAGGTAGTTTCTGAATCCTTCTCTTCCCCCTTTAGTGTACCCAGTCTATTATTTCTATCTTTGTGATCATTTAGCTCCCACATATGGGTGAGAACATGCAGTGTTTGGTTTTCTGTTTCTGAATCAGTTCACTGAGGATGATGATCTCCAGTTCCATTCACGTTGCTTCAGAGGACATGATTTCATTCTTTTTTATGGCTGTGTATTATTCTATGGCTTATATATACCACATTTTTATTATTCACTGTTGGCATTTGGTTGATTACACATCCGTGCAACTGTAATTGCAATAAATATGTGGATGCAAGTGCCTTTTTAAAATATAGCAACTTATGATCCTTAGGGTAGATATCTAGTAGTGGGATTGTGGATCAAATGATAAATCTACTTTAAGTTCTTTCAATAATCTCCATATCACTTTCCATAAAGATTGTACTAATTTATACTTTCACCAACAATATATGTGTTCTGTTTTCTCCTCATCTGTGTCAATATCTAATGTTTTTTGATTTTTTAATAACGGCCATTCTGACTTGTGTAAGGTAATATCTCATTGTGATTTTACGTTGCATTTCCCTGATGATGAATGATATTAAGCATTTATTCATATGTTTTCTGGCCATTTGTATATATTATTTTGAGAGATGTCTGTTCATATCATTTGCTTACCTTTTAATGGTGTTATTTGTTTATTTCTTGATGATTTGTTTGAGGTTTTTGCAGATTCTGGATATTAGTCCCTTGTCAGATGTATATTTTGTGACTATCTTCTCCCAAATCTGTAGGTTGCCTATTTGCTCTGCTAATTATTTCTTTTTCTATGTATAAGCATTTTAATTTAATTGTCCCATTTATTTATTTTTGTTTTGATTGTATTTGCTGTTGGTGATTTAGCCATAAATTCTTTGTCTAGGCTGATATCCACAAGTGTTTTTCCTAAGTTTTCTTCTAGGATTTTTATGGTTTGATTTAAGTCTTTAGTCCATCTGAGTTAATTTTTGTATATGGGGAGAGATAGGGATCAAGTTTCATTTATCTGCATGTAGTTAACCATTTTTCCTTGCACAATTTGTTGAATAGGGTGCCCTTTCTCCAGTGTATGTTTCTGTCTGCTTTGTGAAAGATCACTTGGTTGTAGGTATTTGGGTTTACTGTTGGACTCTCTGTTCTGTTCCATTGGTCCATGTGTCTGCTCTTGTACCAGACCCATGCAGTTTTGGTTACTACAGCTTTGAAGTATAATTTTAAGTCATGTAATGTGACGTCTCTAACTTTGCTCTTTTTGCTTAGGATTGCTTTGGCTATTATGAATCTATCTTAGTGCCATATGAATTTTAGGATTTTTAAAAATTATGTGAAAAATAATACTGGTAGTCTGATAGGGATTGCATTGAATCTGTAGATTACTTTGAATAACATGGCTATTTTAACAATGTTGATTCTTCTAATCCATGAACATGGGCTGTTTCTCCACTTATTTGTAACCTCTACGTTTCTTTCATCATCAGGGTTTTGTAGTTGTCCTTGTAGAGATGTTACACTTCCTTGGTTAAATATATTCTTAGGTCTTTTAGCTTTTTGGTTGCTATTGTAAATGGGATTGAATTCTTGATTTGATTCTCAGCTTGGTCACTATTGATGTATAGCAATGCTATTGATTTGTGTATGTTGATTTTGTATCCTGAAACTTTACTGAATTCATTTGTCAATCCCAGGATTCATTTGGAGGAGTCTTTAGAGGTTTCTAGGTTTACAATCATGTCATTGGCATACATAGATAGTTGATTTCAATTTGGATAACCTTCATTTTTTTTTCTTCTTGTATCAGTGCTCTGGCTAGGATTTCTAGTTCTACGTTTAATAATAGGGAGAAAGTGGGAATCCTTGCCCTGCTCCAGTTCTTAAGGGGAATGTATTCAACTTTTTTCCATTCAGAATGCTGTGGGTTTGACATATATAGCTTTTATTATTTTGAGAAATGTTCCCCATATGCCTATTTTGCTGAGAGTTTTTATCATAAAGTATTGCTTGGTTTTATCAAATGCTTTTTTTGTGTCTGTGGAAATAATCATGTAATTTTTGTTTTTAATTCTGTTTATATAGTGGATCACATTTATTGTCTTGTGTATGTTGAACCACCCTTGCATACCTGGGATAAAATCAACTTTGTCACAGTGTAATTTTTTTAGTTGCTATTGAATTCATTTTGCTAATATTTTATTGAGAATTTTTGCATCTATCTTCATAAGGCATATTGACTTATAGTTTTCTTTTTTCACTGTGTCTTTTCCTAGCTTTAGTACCAGACTGATACTGGCCTCACTGAATGAGTTAGGGAGGATTCCCTCCTATTCAATCTTGTGGAACAGCTTCAGTAAAATTGGTACCAGTTCTTCTTTGAGGGTCTGTAGAATTCAGCTGTGAGTCCATCAGGTCCTGGACTTTTTTTGTTGGGAGACTTCTAATTACTTTTCAATCTCACTACTCATTATTGGTCTGTTCTGGTGTTCTATTTCTTCCTGATTCAAGGTTGGGTGCTTGATTGTTTCCAATAATTTATTCATTTCCTCTTGATTGTCTAGTTTATTTGCATAGAGATGTTCATAATAATCTCAAATGATCTTTTGGATTTCTTTTGTATCAGTTGTAATGTCTCCTTTTTCGTTTCTGGTTGAGCTAATTTGAGTCTTTTTGTTTGTTTCTTGATTAATCTAGTTAGTCTATCAATTTTGTTTATCTTTTTATTTTATTGATCATTTGTATTTTTTAAATGTGTCAATTTCATTTAGTTCTACTCTGATCTTTGTTATTTCTTTTTTTCTGCTAGTTTTGGTTTGGTTTGTTTGTATTTTTCTAGTTTCTTGAAGTGTGATGTTAGGTTATAGATATGTGATCTCTCATTCTTATTAATGTAGACCTTCAGCCCTATAAATTTTTCTCTGAGCACAACCTTGGCTGTGTCCCAAGGTTTTGATGACTTGCCTCATTTTTGTCATGCATTTCAAGGACATTTAAAATATCTGTCTTGATTTCATTTCTGACTCAAAGATCATTTAGGAGCAAATTGTTTAACTTTCACATCACTCACTTTGTGAGTTTTACTTGGAGTTAATTTCTAGTTTTATTCTACTGTGGTCTGAGATAGTGCTTGATATTATTTTGATTTTTTTTGAATTTATTGGGACTTGGTTTGCGAACCAACATATGGTCTATCTTGTAGAATGTTCCATGTGCTGATGAAAAAAATGTATATTCTGAAATTTTGGGATAGAATGTTCTATAGATGTCTGTTAGTTCCATTTCCTCTAGCACTTTGTTTAGCTCCAATGTTCCTTTATTGATTTTCTGCCTTGATGATCTGTCTATTACCATTAGTGGAGTGTTGGAATCCTCTACTATTATTGTATTTTTGTCTATCTCTTTTCTTAGGTCTAATAGAATTCGTTTTATAAAGCTGAAGACTAAGACACACACATATATAAAATTGTTATGTCTTCTTATTTGACTGATTCCTTTATCATTATATAATAGCCATCTTTGTCTTTTTTCTTACTGTTGTTTGTTTTATTTACTATGAGAATAGTTACTCCTGCTCTTTTTTGATTTTCATTTGTGTAGAATACTTTTCCTCACTCTTTACTTTGAGTTTATAGAAATCTTTGTGAGTTGAGGGATTCTCTTGAAGGCAGCAGATATTTGGGTTGTGTTTTCTTATCCATTCTGCCAGTCTATTTTTTTTTAAGGGGGCATTGAGACCATTTATGTTCAAAATTAGTAATTACATGTAAATTACTATCCTATTCATCTTACTGGTTGCTATCTGGTTGCTTTATTAATTTTCTCCATTGTGTTTGTGTTCTGTGAAACCTTTGAATTTTATGATTTCCAGCGTTTTTCTACTGGTGTATTTCGACCTATTGTTTCAGTATTTAGGACTTTGAATATTTCTTGTAGAGTCAGTATAGTGGTGAAAAATTCCCTCAGTGTTTGCTTGTCTGCAAAACACTTCATTTCTCCTTCATTTATGAAATTTTGTTTTGTGGGATACAGAATACTCAGGTGACAGTTATTCTGTTTGAGAAGATTGAAGATGAGTCCCAAATCCTTTCTGGTTCGTAGGGTCTCTTCTGAGAAGTCTTCTGTTAGCCTTATAGGTTTACCTTTGTAAGTTATTTGATGCTTTTGTCTCGCTGCTCTTAAAATTCTATCCTTCACATTAACTTAGTGTGGCCAGATGACTATATGCCTTGGGGATGGCCTTTTTGCAATAAATCTTCTAGGGCATCTTGATCTGGATGTTTAGCTCTCTGGGAGGTTGAGGACATTTTCTTCCATTACTCCCTCAAGTAAGTTTTCCAAAGCTGTTGGTTTCTCTTCTTTCTCTTCAGGAATACCTATGATTTTTATATTTGGACATTTTATATAATCTGACATTTCTTGGAGACTCTATTTCTTTCTCTTGGTTCTTTTTCCTTCATTGTTGTCTGATTGGGTTAATTCAAAAGCCTTGACTTCAAGTTCCAAGATACTTTCTTCTGCTTGTTCTAGTCTATGGTTACAACTTTCCACTGCATTTTGTACTGCCCTAAATGCTTCTTTCATTTCCAGAATTCCAGCTTTTTTTTTTTTTCCCTTGTTCTTTTTTAGGGTTTCTATCTCTTTGGAGAATTTTTCACCATGTCTTGAAAAATTTTTTTAAATTTCTTTATGCTGGTTTTCAATTTTTTCCTTAAGTTGATTGATCCATTTTATCATTAACCTTTTGAATTCTACATCTGCAATTTTAAAAATTTTATTTCAGTTAGGGTTTGTTGCTGAAGAGTTGGTATAGTTTTTGGAGTGTTGCAGAGCTCTGTTTTTTCAGACAATTTCTTTTTATTTGAGGTTGGCAGAGGGCTGACATAGGCACTGTAGTGTTTCCTTGGTTATATATAGTCTTGATGTGGTGAGTTTCACTCAATTCCTGGATGTGGAAGCCATGTGCTATGTATCTGCACTGGCTTGTGGCATCCTGAGTGGCCAGAGTGGCTTGGAAAGTGTTGCTAACTGGTGTTTGGGATCAGGCCTTCCCTAAACCTGAGGCATTGTATCTGATGTGGTTGGCTATACTGTTAACCTCTGGCCAGGAAGTGGCACTTGTGGGAGAAATGGTAGCTGTAGGGTTTCTCCTTGGTGAGAGTATTGCTCCAAGGAAGTGCCCCACCAGCCTAGTCCAAGGGTGGGGCTCTGAGGATTTCCCAAGTTTTCTATCTGTTTTGAGCCTTCTGAATTATTACAGTGAAAAGGAGATGAAGTATCCTGCAAGTGTGCACTATTAGCTGCCCCAGTGGGATTATAAGGAATTCACAGGCCAATGGAGTAATGCTGTTGTGCAAAGGAAGCATAGAAGAGTTTGTAAGGACAGTGAGCAGTTGCTATAGCAATGCATCCCACCTGGCTCCTGCCTTGGTCTCAGGAAATCTGTGATCTGAATGTCAAGGTGCAGCCAGCCACAGGGCCTCAGGTGATCTCAGGCAATTTACCCAAACAGGAACTGTCTGCAGCCATGGAGTTTGCACATTCCTTCTCAAGTCATTTGGAAAGCAGCTGCTCCATCTTGCAAGGGTTGAATTCCTGGGAAATGGGAGCTGGCACTGTTCAAGGCTTTTTCCTGCACCATGCCATGGCAGAGCCTGGCTGTAGGTCAGGTAGTTTCCTGTGAAGGATTGGGGTCTCACAAGGCTCAGGGAACCCTGGAAGTTCTCAACAGGAGCACAGAACTCCTGAATTCTCATCACTTACCTTTCCCACTGTGTTCAGAGGCTGTGATGGACTGTGGTGGTGCAGGCAAGAGTCCGGCCAATTCCAGCCTAGGTCAGTGGATTTTTTTCTTCTTCTTTGCTCTAAGTAGTTATTGTCACTCCTTTGGAGACTCACAGGGCATGCAGATGGATCTGTTCCTCTCTGGGTGCTGAGTAAACTCTATCTTGTTTCACTCTTTAGTGGAAACTTACTCTATTAGCCTCATGTCAGCTATCTTAATTCTCTCTCAATGATTTTTTTAAGCCAGCATTTCCAAAAAACATTTTTTCCTGCTTGTTTATTTTGCAAGTGAACTTTATAATCAGCTAATTTAATTAAAAAAGAAATCTTACATGTGTTATAAATAATTCTTCGATTAAATTAGAGAGAATTGGCATAATATTAGATCTTCCTATCAAGACATCAACAAGTTCTCCTTTCTAGCTCTAACTAGAATTTGAAAATTATTAATGTAGACAATACTCATTAAGTTTAAATTTAGCTATTATTAATTTTTTGTATAAATTAGCCAGAGTTGATTTCTGATACCTGTACTCAAGTATCTTAATTAAAACACCATATAAAGTAAGCAGTTTTTTATTCACGAGGAGTAAGGGGGCAAAGTTTCAACATGCTGCTTACAGGTGGATAAAAACCTTACTTATATGTAGAGTTAAAAGTTTGTTGATCAGAGGATAGCAAATTTCAACTGCAAACAAGAATCTTTTCTTGAAATTTGATCAAGAACTATATTGTATTCTTTTTGATGCTTAATTACAAACAATTTAGTTAAATTTTGGAGACCTAACTTAGATTAAATAGCATTAAAACAAAGCCAGGTTCCTAGAAGTAAGATGCTTTGACTAGGATCAATCCTAAGACCAGGATTATTTTATGGATGGACTGGTTTTAGACAAATGAATATCTGGCAAATTTTTTCCTCAACTATCTCCTTGACATGATGTGTATAAATCGGGTACATTAGTGGGTTTATATGTTCATCTGTAAAAATCTAAGCGAGAAACAGAACATTAAAGGGGAAAAAAAGAGACAGAGAAAGACAGCTAATTCACACAACTCAAACATGGGACTGCAGAAGAATTTTTGCATATAGTCAATTGTAACTGCAGAGATTTTTTTACCCTTACCCTTAGGCACATACATTTTTAAGATGGATATAAATTGTACTTTAAATATTTCCATAAGAATATATGAGAGTTCGAGCTCAAAAACTGAAGGAAGAGCAAACAGGACTGAACCCCTGAGTAACAGGGATTTCTATCATTTTATTTAACTTATGTATTTATTTTTAAATTTTTTATTTTAAAGATGTGTGGTACAATTCAGATTAGACATTCAAATGTTCATTATGCAGGTACCCTTGTGGATGAGGTGTGTACTCCCTCCATCACCTGACAATTTCCAACCACTGCCAGTCCCGTCACCCACTCACCTGGCAGTTTCTCTTTACTGACAATCCCTTTCTTATAGTATTATGATAATTGTTCAAAGTTCACATATAAGTGAGAGCATGTAGTACTCAATTCTTTGTTTCTGTGATAGATCATTCAGTATTATACACTCTAAGTCCAACCAAGTTGCTGCAAAATTCATAGTTTCCCCTTCCTTTATGGCTGCATAATATTCCATTGTGTATATGTACCACAATTTTTTTTATCCAGTTCTCTTATGAAGGGCAGCATGGTTGGATCCATGTTTTTGCTATTGTAAACAAGGCTGCAATAAGCAAATGTGTGCAGGTATCTTTTTTCATAATGATTTGAGCTTCTCCAAGTATATTCCCAGCAGGGGGACTGCGAGGTCATAAGGAAGGTCTATTTTTAGATCTTTTAGGGATTATCACACTGTTTTTCACAGAGGTTGTACTAGTTTACAACCTCACCAATAGTGTAGAAGTGTTCTCTTTACCCGTCATTCTCTCCAGCATTTGTTGTGTTTTGAGTTATTGATAATAACCATCCTGACTAGAGTTAGGTGGTATGTCAGTGTGGTTTTAATTTGAATTTTGTTGATGACTAGTGAAGCTGAGCATTTTTTAATGTTTCTGTTGTCTGCTCATATGTCTTCGTTTGAGAAGTGTCTATCTGTATCTTTTGAGCACTTTGTAATGGGGCTATTTGTTTTTTTTCTTTTCAGTATGTTTGAGTTCCTTGGAGATCCTAGGTGTTAGACCATTGTCAGATACACAGTTGGCAAATATTTTTTCCCAGTCTGTGGGCTGTCTCCCCACTCTTTTGATGATTTCTTTGGCTGTGCAGAAGCTTATCAGTTTGATGAGGTCCATCTTGTCTATCTTATCTCTTATGGCACAAGTACTTGGGGTTTTGATCAGGAATTCGTTGCCAGTTCAAATTTCCATAAGGATGTCTTCTGAATTTTCTAAGGTTCTTACAGTTTGTGATTTTGCGTTTAGGTCTTTGATCCATTTAGAGTTGATTTTTTGTGTGGTGATAGGTAGGGGTCTTGTTTCAATCTTCTGCATGTGGTCAGTAGATTTCCCAGTTCCGTTTACTCAGTAGGTGCTCCTCTCCCATGGTTGATGGTAGAGGCTTTGTTGAAGATGGGTTGGTTGAGAAATTGAAGTTTTGCTTCCGAAATCTCTATCCTGATCCATTGGTCTATATGTGGTTTTTTGTACCAATATCAGGTTTTGTTTTGTTTTTTTTGAGTTGGAGTCTCACTCAGTCGCCCAGACTGGAGTGCAGTGGCCGCTCCTGGCCACCGCAGCCTTGACCTGCTGGGCTCCTGCGATCCTTCTACCTCAGCCTTCTAAGTAGCTGGAGATACAGGCGCGCGCTACCACACCCTGCAAATTTTTAAAATTTATTGTAGAGATGAGGTCTCTCCAAGTTGCCCAGGTGGGTCGTGAACCCGCGGGCTCAGGCAATTCACTCACCTCGGCCTCCCAAAGTGTGGGATTATAGGCTGAGTCACCGAGTCCGGCCAGATTGTTTTGATTATTGTAACTTTATAATAAAGTTTAAAGTCTGGGAGTGTGATACCTCTTGCTTTGCTTTTCTTTTTCCTTTTTCTTTCTTTTTTTTTTTTTGTTGAGGATTGTTTTAGCTATTTGTGGTCATTTATGTTTCCTGTATAGTCATTTCCGGGTCTGAGAAGAATGTTGCTGGTAATTTAATGGGTACTGCCTTAAATCTGTAGATTGCCTTGGGTAAGATGGACATCTTAACAATGTTGATTCTTCGAACATGAGCATGGAATATTTTTCCATATGTTTGTGTCATCTTTGATTTATTTGAGCAATGTTTTGTAGTTTTCATTGTAAATGTTGTCACTTCTCTGGTTAAGAAGATGCCAAGGTATTTCTTTTCTTTTCTTTCTTTTTTTTTTTTTGTGGCTATTGTGGATGGGATTGTGTTTTTTATTTGGGGTTCATTGGGGTTCATTGTTTATTGTTGGTGTATAAGAATGCAACTGTCTTGTGCACTTTTATTTTATACTCAGAGACTTTGCCAAAGCCTTTATCAGTGCAAGGTGGTTTTTGACAGATTCTCTTGGGTTTTTGAGGTATAGAATCATGTTGTCTGCAAAGAGGGATAACTTAACTTCCTCTTTTCCTATTTGAATACCCCTTATTTTCTTCTCTTGTCTGATTACTCTAGCAAGGGCTTCCAATACTATGTTGAACAAGAGGGGTATTCTGGCTTCCAGGGAAAATAATTGTAGTTTCTGTCTGTTTAGCAGTATGTTGACTGTGGATTAATGTAGATGACTCTTACTATTTTGAGGTATGTTCCATCAATGCCTAGATGTTCAAGGGTATTTTATAAAGAAGGTATGCTGAATTTTATAAGAGCTTTTTCCATGTATAATGATATAATGATGTGGTTTTTGGTTTTACATCTGTTGATATATTTAATTATGTTTATGGTCTTGTGGATGTTGAACCAGTCTTGCATCCCAGGGATGAAGGCCACTTGGTCATGGTGAATGATTTTTGATGTGTTGTTGGATTCAGTTTGCTAGAATCTTGTTGAGAATTTTAACATCTCTATTCATCAAGGATATTGCTGTGTAATTCTCTTTCTTTGTTTTATCTTTACCTTGTTTGGGTATCAATGTGATGTTAGTTTCATAAAATTATTTGGAGAGAGTTCCATCTTTCTTGATTGCTTAGAATACTTTCAATGTGATTGGTATCAGCTTCTCCTTGTATGTTTCATCTGGTCCAGGGTTTTTTTTTGGAAAGCCATCTGACCGAGGCCTTTTTTTTGTAGGCAGTTTTCATATGACATAATTGATTTCCTGGATTGTTATTGGCCTATTTAGGGTCTCGATTTCCTCTTGTTTCAACCTGGGGAGGTTGTGTGATGTCAGAAAGTTCTCCATTTCCTTTAGTTTTTCAAGTTTGTTTCTATACAAGTGTGCATAGTAATCTCAGGTAATCTTTTGTATTTCTTCAGGGTCTGTGGTGACCTGATCATTTGCATGTCTGATTGTATTTATTTGGGCTTTCTCTCTCTTTTTCTTGGTCAATCTTGCTAGGGGGTCCATTAATCTTGTTTATCCTTTCAAAGAACTAGTTTTTTGTGTCACTGATTTTTTTTTTTTAAGTGAGAAAGTAGGATTTATCGAGAGGACAGAAAAGCTCCCACAGTGGTTGAGAACCCAAGAATGTTGCACTGATTTTTAAAATTATACTTTTGTCTTCTTTGTCCTGAATTTGGGCTTTTATTTTGATGATCTGGATTCTTCTGCTGAAGTTAGGGTTCTGTGGTCTTACTTTTTCAGCTTCCTTCGGTGATGTGTTAGGCTGTTAACTTGTGATCTTTCCATTTTATTCATGTGTGTTTATAGAGATATTAATTCCCCTGTTAGCTCTGATTTCATGGCATCTTAGAGATTTTGGTAAGATGTTTCTTCATTTTCATTTTTTTCTGGGAATATTTGAATTTTTGTTTTGATTTCTGTGTTGACTCAGGAGTTGTTCAACATCATGCTGTTTAGTGTCCATGTCTTTGTGGGCTTTGGGGGAACTTTTTAGTGTTGATATTTATTTTTATTCCACTGTGGTCTGAAAAGGTGAATGGCCGAATTTTAATCTTATGAAATTTGTTTATGCTTGATTTATGACCAAGGATGTGGTCAATCTTAGAGTAAGTTCCATGTGGTGATGAGTAGAATGTATATTCCGTGGTTGGTGGGTGGAGTGTTCTGTAGGTATCAATTAAATCCATTCTGCCAAGTGTCACATTGAGATTCTAGATCTCCTTGTTAATTTTTTTCTGATGATCTTTCTAGGGTTGTTAGTGGGGTATTTAAGTCTCCAGCTATGATAGTGTTAGAGTCAAAATCTTTTTTTAGTTTGCCTAGAAGCTGCTTTATGAAAGTTGGTACTCCTGTGTTGGGTGCACATGTGTTTAAGATAGATATTTCCTGTTGATGGATTGAAACTTTTATCATTATGTAAGGACTTTCCATATCTTTTTAAATTTTTGATAGCTTAAAGGGTATTTTGTCTGATATTAAGATCACAACTCCTGCTTTCTTTTATGTTCCGTTTGCCTGAAAATTTGTTTTCCATCTTCCTACTTTGAGTCTGTGAGTGTCCTTTCTGGTGAGATGACTCTTTTGGTTACCATGGTATTTTGTCCAATTTGCCACTCTATGTCTTTTCAGTGGTGCATTTAATTCATTCACATTCAGACTAATTATTGAGATGTGAGAGTTTATCCCTGTCATTAGGCTCTTATAGAGTTTGTTGTTGCTGTTTATTTGTTTTTTTTAATCTCTCTTTTGATTTTTGAGTTGATTTATATGTTTTTGCAATCCTTTTTCTGCATTCTTGTGAAGGGTGCTGTTCTTTTTTTTTTCTTTCTTCTGTACTTTATACTTTCTTAAGTGTTTCTTGTAGAGCTGGTCTGGAGGTGGCTTAAACTCTTAGGATTGAATGTCTGAGAAGGATTTTAATTCTCCATCACTTATGACACTCAGTTTAGTTAGGTAGGTAATTCTTGGTTGAAATTATTTATCTTTGAAAATTTTGAAGATTGGACTCCAATCTCTTTTAGCCTAAAGTGTTTCTCTAGATAAGTCTACTGTTATTCAAATTGGTCTCCCTGTGGGTAGTCAGATCTTTTTTCTCTTGCTGCCTTTAGGATTTTTTATTTTATACCTACTTTGTGTAAGCAAATTACTGTGTCTAGGATTTGGTCTTATCATTTGTTGTTTTGTAGGAGTTCTCTGAATCTCTTGTATTTGAATGTTCATATCTCTGATAAGATGAGGGAAGCTTTCTTGGATAATTTCATGGAATGTATGTTCCAGGGTGGTCTCTGTCTCTCTATCTGCCTCAGGGACTCCAATTAATTTTAGGTTTGGCCTCTTGATATAATTGCTCATCGCTTGAAGACTTTGTTCTGTCTTTTTAAGCTTCTTGCTTATCAGTTTGCTATTTATTTCATTCACTGTACTCTTTATTGCTACTATCTCAGTTATCAACTCCTTCATTCTTTCCTATTGTCTCTCCTCATTTATATTTATTCTCTCTATTAATATCTTGATATCTGGGTCTGTGGTTTGAAATCAGTCATTCTGGAGACTCTTCATTGTTTGAGTTCTGAAGTTTGTATTCTCAGTTGTACTCCCAGGAGTCTGCATGGGACCCATATTATTCCTTTGGTTTTATTTGTGTAGGTTTTCCTCCCCTTCCCCCCCAATTTTTTTAACCTCTTCTTTAATTATGTTGTTCAGTGATAGAGGGGATAGCTTTTACTCCTGTTTGCTCAGTATCCTTCTTTATGTAGATACTCTTTGTTCAATTTTGAAGCTGGTCTGTGGGTGGTGGGGGGTTGTGTTTGTTGCTGTTTTGAGTTTTAATTAGGGGAGGACTGTGATTCAAAAGCTATCTGAAGATCCCAGTATTCACTGACAGGTATGTGGGTCCCTTGGAACTCACTTCCCACTGTTTTACAATCTTCCCTTTCAGTGGGTGTGTCTGCTTGCCTCCTGAAAGCAAATTGAGATAAGAAAATGAGAATGGAAAAAGGAAGGAGGAAGATAAAAGGAAGGTGGAGAGAGAGAAGGAGAAGAGAAAAAGCAGAAAGGCATACCAACTAATGAATAAACAGAGAACAAAGTGAGGAAAATAAGCAAAAAAATGCAACCATATAAACAAACAGAAAAATCCCCCATTGATGTATTTTCTCTAAAAAAAATCCATATACAAACAGAAAAATCTAAGAAAAAAAACATTAAAATAACAGAAACAAAGCAAAAACAAAAACATAACAAAAGCAGAAAGAGAGATGAAATGAACAACAACAACAACAACAAAAACTTGCCCTGTGTAACTCCAGGTCCCTTTCGACTGCTGCCGGCACATTAAGAAACAGCTGTGCTCTCCAGCCTATCCCTTCCACTCTCAGTGTGGGCAGATAGGGTAGCTATCAGCATGGGTCAGATGCCCCACAGATTACTGTGGTAGGAGGATGGATAAGATCTGGACTCACCCAACTCTGCTGCTGCTGCCACTGCTGTCTAGTCTCCCACTCAGCGTGGGGGAGGGACATCTGCCTCTCTGAGTCCAGTGAGGGGATAGCCTCTGGGTCTCCGGTTAAGGCTGGACAGAGCTGGGTGGGACAATGCAGGTCTCTGTCCAGTCATGGGACAGAGAAGATGGTGCCAGTTGGCATCTCCACACCATTGGCAGGGCTCCATTCCAGATTTTCAAGCTCTGCTTTCTCCACAGTTCCTGGGGTTCATGCCCGGCCTGCTGCCACAGGGGTTGACATGGGCTGGGTGTCAGGTGGTGTGGAGCAGCTGTTCTCTGCTGCCTCCTCTCTAGAGAGCACCAAGTATGGCAGAAGATCCTGTGCGCTGGGGACTCTAATCTCAGGGTGGTGGTGGATTGCAGTCATCTACAGTGGAAAGCCCTGGGTGCATGAACCTGAGTCCCCCTTCAGACAGACTCATCCACCAGCACACATCCACTCACACAGTGAACCTTTACACTCACTTTTGCAGAGACACACATTCTGACCTGTTCCATCATCATCTTGTCTCCTCTGCTGGATTTGTATTATTTTAAAAAATAAGATGGTTTGTATCTCGAGGTGGAGTTATGAGATTCCTCGATGGCAATTGCATATAAAAGTTTCTTATTTTTATTAATATTTAGGGATTTAAAAATTTATTTTGAATCTATAATTTTTAAAATGTTAATTTATCATTGAAAAGAATTTATACAATGAAAATATAAGCAATAGAATATGTATGAAATTAATTAAAACTCGTCTTTTCTTAATAGTTTTTCTTAACAGTTTTACCATTGTACTGAGGGTATTTAATGTTAAAGATTATGTGAATATCCTTTTAGTATTTATACCCTGTATATATACTATGTTTAATAAACATAGGATAATGCTATATATAACATCATAAATGTCTTTTTTTATCTCAGGAAATTTCCATTTGTGCATATATAAATCAAGCTCTTTTTAATAATGCTTTATATTATACTATTTTTTACATGCATTATATCATATGTTTGGTGTTTTTATAAACAAGTACTGAAATATAAAAATTCTGGATAAAGTATTAGTTAGCCTAGTAGATTAATGTTCATCACATAATCCATATGAAGATCATAAATGTTGGTAATACTTGAGGTTTTTCAAAAACTGAGTATATCATGACTTTAATTCTCTACTCAATTTTCTAATTCCTCATCCAAAATCTATTCAACCTAAATACAAATGTATAGAATCTCTAGCAATAGTAGGGAGTTTTTCTCTGTATAGTTACAGAATGACTTGATTCTATTTCCAACTAATGTAGATGTCATGTTTTGTGAATCCAAGGGCAATACTGTCTCTTGTCCATTATATTTAGTGTATGTAGTTGTTATCTCCAGTATTTGAAGCTTGACTTTTTCTAGTGGATTCAGACATAAGTTAAATATTTGGATCAAAGTTACATGCTACAGTGGGTAGAATGGCAATCACTGACACTACAACATTCAGAAATCTTTACTGGACCAGTGCTTATATCCTCATGGGAGAGGACAAGAAAGATTTAGATTTTATATGGAGCCATGTAAATTTCAGCAGATGTAGGTTGAAGCTGGATTTGGGGATTTGGAGTTTTTTGTTGCTGTTTATTTGTTTTTGAGTCAGAGTCTCACGCTGTAGCCCAGGCTGTAGTCCCACACTTATGGTCACCACAGTCGCAACCTGCAGGACTCAGGCAATCCTTCTGCCACAGCCTTCCAACTAGCTAGGACTGCATGTGCACACCACCATGCTCAGCTAGCTTTTTGTGGATTTGGAGATTTGAAAAAAAGGTTAATAAAAGGACTTTAATATATAAAAGTAATGTCTATTTTTAAAAGCCTTTATTGAGTAAATAATTTTTGCTTAAAATATTGATTAAAATATTTCATTAGGATCAATAGATAAGTAAAGTTAGATTGAGTACTAGCAAGATAATGTCACTGGAAGAAATTAAATTACTTTGGTTATTCTGTCAAAGCTTCTTTGAAGAACAGTGTTTGAACTACTGAAGGGATGGTGATAGTAGAAGTTCCTTTGGTTGAAGTTCCTTCTGTGGAAGAGGTGTTGCATGTGTGATGATATTATACCTTGTGCCTTTGTTAACCTCTACTTCCAAGGTGGTTTCATAGCCATATTTCTTTTTTTTTTTTTTTTTTGAGTTGGAGTCTCACTCTGTCACCCAGACTGGAGTGCAGTGGCCGCTCCCGGCCACCGCAGCCTCGCCTGCTGGGCTCCGGCGATCCTTCCGCCTCAGCCTTCTGAGTAGCCGGAATTACAGGCGCGCGCTACCATGCCCAGCTGATTTTTTGATTTATTGTAGAGATGAGGTCTCGCTGCCCAGGCGGGTCTCGAACCCGCGGGCGCAGGCAATCCACTCACCTCAGCCTCCCAAAGGCACGGGATTATAGGCTGAGCCACCGAGCCCGGCTGCCATATTTCTTGAAAGACAAAGACTGAACAAAAAACAAAGAAGAAGGAGGCAGAGCTGGAATGAGCACAGAAGGAAAAAACGTGCTGCAAATAGTTTCATTGATCTAAATTTTTATATCTTTGTGAGGTTTTGCATTACTCACAATGCTGGAAACGTGCTGCAAATAGTTTCATTGATCTAAATTTTTATGCCTTTGTGAGGTTTTGCATTACTCACAATGCATTTTTTTTTTTTGCCATACATGTGTATGACTGTTGCCATACGTTTTCATTTCTGTATAAAATCATTATTTTGCTAACTCCTTTAGGACTCACAATGAAAAGATGCATTTATAGCACTATTTTATAAGTTTTAAAAACAGTCTAGTTCAAATGTGTTAAGCCACAAGCAATATTTCTTTTCAAAGTAAACTCATCTACTGAATTAAAAATTTAAGTGATTCTTGGTCTTCTTTGAAAGTCCTGTATCAGTATTTGTAATATGTTGTATCTATAATTTCTATATTTGGACCACTAAGGGCCTCCTTGAGTTGGCATGGCTGCCATATATATATAGTTAGACTTAAATTAGTAAATACTTCAAGATGAGATTTCATTTCCAAGACAGAATACTGGTAGTGTAAAGATATTTTCTGAAACCAACTAAAGCTATATGATGGCCTAAGTAAAATAAAATACTGATTTAGCAAGTTTCTGATTTTGTTTCAAGATTTAATACCAGACTTGACATTCAAACTATAGATGCCAAAGATTGAGAAAAAGGTGTGTGCTACTTGATCTTTTACTTTTCTCTAAAAATCTGCTCCAGACTTTTTTGTTTTATCTTTAAAAGAAGGACAGAGGGTACGTATACTGTGGATAATGCACCCAGTACTTTCTAACTTTTTAAGAGATAAAAAAAATAAGAGGAGTTCCAGTAAGATGGCGACAGCATAGGTGGATTTGTGAGATTCTCTGAACGTGAGTTCCCAAAAAGACTCTTACTTTTCTTCCCCCACCCCCGCCCACTGCCAACTGCACTGGTCCAAGGTCTGGGGACCTTTGGTTCACACAGGGCTGGATATTGCAGCCCCTGGCTGCTGCTGCTCTACTATCTGTGACTCCTGCTGCATGGGAGTCCTGAGTCTCGGCTCTGTCCCTGGCTACATCGTCTCGCCCAGCACCCGGCACCAAGCTGCTGATCACCCAGGGAGGCTCTGGGTACCTGCCCCTCAGAGATACCAGTCCCATTTCTGGTTGAAATACCCTGTGAGGGACCCAGGGTCAATCTCACCACCCACCGCCTTGCCTTTTGGAACTTTGGCGCTCTGGAGCTCTGGGCCTACCCCAGCTGAGGCACTCAGCACACAATGAGGTGCTGATTGAAGGCTCTCAGCTCCAGAGGAAGGAACTCCTGACCCCCTCCTCCACCCCAGCCTGCTGGTGGCAGCCCGGATCCAGTGCCCAGCTGTGCAGCTGATCCCTGGTGCCTCCCACTCCAGCACAGTCCATCACAGTGGAACACACAGGGACCCAGATGAGCAAAGATCTGTGAAAGTGAAGCTGCCAACTCGGCCATTCTCCAGGCAGAGATTTACATTGCCCCGCCCACCTATCAACAGCCTCCACCTCGGATCCTAAGGTAACATCGCTAAACAGGAGACAAAGCCCCTCCCCTGCTGAATCAGACAAAGGCAATGTCACAGACCTCCTAGGCAGCAGGCTAAAAAAAACAAACCCAAGCTGACAGTAAATCTAGCTGCCTGCAAGGAAAACAAAGGGGAAAGGCTGGACATCAGAGCTGAAGAGACACTCAGGAAAGATTTCAGAGCTAGTCCAATCTCTTATTTTGACTTTTGATTTTATCATTTTGACTGTTTATTTTGCTCACTTTTGTTTGCTTTCTGATTTACGCTATCTGTTTCATGATTTTATTGGTCTGTCTCTGTGTAGCTACCAGTATCCTTCAGGGAATTTGGCTCATGTGTTTTTTGCACTTCTCTCCAGCCTTGTGTCTCTTTTTCACCTGTTAGTTGGTATGTATGCCTGTTTTCCCTCTCACTCTCCTCTCTCTCTAACTTCCTATTGACCCCCCCTTCCTCCATTATTTTCCTCTTTTGTACTTCCTTCTGATCCAGGGACCAAACCTACATATTGCTGCACAGACAGATTGTAAGACAGTGGTAAACATGTTCCAGTGTGCTCATACACCTGTGGGTGGATGCTGGAATCAGCATACAGATTCTGAATCACAGCCTCCCCCTCAATTAAACCTCAAAACTGCAATAAGTACAGCACGCAGCCCATACTCCAGCCTCAAAAGTGAACAAAGCCAGAGGACCCTCATAAGGAAGAACAGGAAATTGCACAAGTGAAACAAAAGAAACCCCACCCTCCCTGAAAAACAGAAAAAAAAACAAGGGAAGAGAAAGGAGGAGAGAGAGAAAAATCTACATAAATGAAGAAAAAACAAAAGAAGAATATGGGTCTCTCCCAGACCCCTGGGAGGACAGACACTGAGAAACTGACTTAGGAATGCAAACAATGAAGAGCACCCAGAATGACTGGTCCCAAACTACAAACCTAGATATCAAGATATTAATGGAGAGATTAAAAAGAATTGAGGAGACTCAAGAAAAAAATAGGAAGGAGCTGATATCTGAGATAACAGTAATAAAGAATACTGTGAATGAAATAAATAACAAACTGATAAACATGGAAAGCAGAATTACACAAGCAGAAGAAAGAATCTCAGAGCTTGAGGACCATAATATAGAACAAACCTAAACTGTTAAAAACACAGAAAACAAGCTCAAAAAGACAGAACAAAACTTTCAAGAGATGAGTGATTACTTCAAGAGACCGAACCTAAGAGTAATTGACCTTCCTGAGGCAGAAAGAGAGACCGAGACCACACTGGAACAAACTTTCCATGAGATCATTCAAGAAAACTTCCCTTATCTAATCAATGATGCAAAAATTCAAACACAAGAGATTCAGAGAACCTCTGCAAGACAACAAGTGAGAAGAACAACTCCTAGACACATAATAATTTGCCTAAACAAAGTAGGCATAAAAGAAAAAATCCTAAAGGCAGCAAGAGAAAAAGGCCAGATCACCTACCATGGAAGACCAATTAGAATAGCAGCAGATTTATCTACAGAAACCCTGCAGGCTAGGAGAGCTTGGAGCCCTATCTTCAAAGTACTAAAAGATAAACAATTTCAACCAAGAATAACCTACCCAGCCCAGTGAAGCTTCATCAGTGAGGGAGAATTAAAATCTTTCCCAGATGTCCAATCCCTAAGAACTGACACTGCCACCAAACAACCTCTACATAAAACAATTAAGAAAGTACTAAACACAGAAGAAAAGGAAAAAAGAACAACGTTCTTCACAAGAGTACAGGAAAAAGAATAAAATACACACGAACCAACCCCAAAACCAAAAGAAAGACAAAAAAAACAAGTGGAAGAACAACAACTCCGTAAGAGCTCTATGATAGGGATGGACTCTTATATTTCAATAATTAGCCTGAATGTGAATGGACTAAATGCACCACTGAAAAGACATAGAATGGCAAAATTGATAAAATATCACCAGGCAACAATATACTGCCTTCAAGAGACCCATCTCACCAGAAAGGACATGCACAGACTCAAAGTAAGAGGATGGGAAACAAATTTTCAGGTAAATGGAACACAAAAGAAAGAAGGAGTTGTGATCCTAATTTCAGACAAAATATCATTTAAGGGATCAAAAATTTAAAAAGATACAGAGGGGTAATACATAATATAAAAGGTTCACTCCATCAGCAAGAAATATCTATCCTAAAC
>NW_007163935.1:0-328 GCF_000164805.1 Carlito syrichta
GGGGGATCAATAGGAAGTTAGAAAGAGAGAAGAGTGAGAGGGAAAACAGACATACATACCAACTAACAGGTGAAAAAGAGACACAAGACAAGAGAGAAGTGAAAAAGGAAACATAAGGAAAATTCCTTAAAGCATACCAGTAACCACACAAAGACAGTTCAATAAAATCATGCCTTTTGATGCATTTTCCCCAACACACACAGATAGTGTAAGTCAAAAAGCAAACAAAAGTGAACAAAACAAACAGTCAAAATGGTAAAATCAAAAGTCAAAATAAGAAATCAGACTAGATCTGGGATCTTTCCATGTGTCTAAAGTCTCTTCAGCT
>NW_007163936.1:0-778 GCF_000164805.1 Carlito syrichta
TGGAGGCAAGACAAAAGTTCTGATCAAGCCTCAAAATTTTATTGTTAGGCGACTGCTTATATACATAGCAAAGAGGGGCGGGCTGAAATAGGGCGTGTGGTGGCTTATGATAGGAGGAAGAGTAGTGGGTGGTATGAGGAGAGGAGGTGGGAGGGGTGTTGTGGTTTGGCGCGCGCGGGCTTTTCAGAGGACAAAGAAGAAGGCTTATATGAGATGATTGCTATTTTTAAAATGGCTCCCAACATCTCCTCCCTTTCTGTTCAAAGACAGAAGGGATGGTGAGCATTAACCGGGTGAGGGAGTAGGGGCCCGGCTCCTCCCGTGGATTCTCCGAGTCCACCACCATTGGCTCTTGGTATCTTTTGGGGAGGAGAGGCAGAGCCAGAATTGATTTTTGAGAAAATTAGAAAATTAGATACCAACCTCTACGCAAGCCAGGCGTGCTCACAGGGATACCCAGAGGAGGTCCAAGTTTTTGTGACCTTCCCTTGCAATACTTTGTTCTACACTCATCCCGGGGCTCATACCCTGTTCCCTGTAAAGGGAGAGGGTAGACATGCCTCTGGTTATCATGTTGTCCCCGTAGGGAGGGAGTCGTAGTAATCTTTTTCCACGCCATCTTCCAATGCCAGCCGTTGGTAATGGATTTGGATAGGTTTAGAGAGGACAGCATCAATTTGTCTTTTAATAAGATCAGGGAAATGGCGAAACACCCAGGGACCGAAGGTTATAAGTAAAAGGAGGCAAAAGAGGGGGCCCAAGACAGGGAGGAGGTAAG
>NW_007163937.1:0-687 GCF_000164805.1 Carlito syrichta
CGGAGGGTTAGGACCGCACTGGAGAATCTGGACGGAGAGAAGAGACCACTCGGAAGCAGTTCTTCTGGGAACAGTCTGATCAGGACTGAAACCAAATTTTATTCGGACCTTTTCCAACTTATATACCATTTTCTATACCCTCCAGCAGTGTGATAATCACTTGCTGGGGGCGTACAAGTTCCGTGCTTTACAAACTATGCATCACAAGACCATCATGAGATTTGCAAGTTCCAAGCAAACAATTCGAATTCCATGATGCCTGTCGTGCTTCACAAAAATCCACATTAAGGTCACAGGTGCACAATTTCAATACAGATCATTCAAAGTGTTTTCCATAATGTTCAATGAATCATTCATATTATACTCTTTGTTCTAAACCCTGATTAATACAAAAAACTTTCTAAGTTAACTCTAAGTTCAATCCAAATTCATTGACTCCTAATATTTTTTAACGATTAATATTATGAACTTAACACTATACTATAATCTATAAGTTTACTTAAATGACTTAGCTGTTAGTTATACTATTAAACTATTATGATTTAATGTAATGCTTTATAATTCAGTTAAAACTTATTCTTAAACTACCAAACTTTACTATAATTCATATGAATTTTCATATGTCTAAACTTTAATTTTTATATGATCTAGTGATTGGACTTTAATACTATGCTATATCTTATAAGC
>NW_007163938.1:0-699 GCF_000164805.1 Carlito syrichta
AACAAAGCATTCAACCAGGCTGGGTGCGGTGGCTCAGCCTGTAATCCCAACACTTTGGGAGGCCAAGGCGAGAGGATTGCCTGAGCTCAGAGGTTCAAGACCAGCTTGGGCAACTTGATGAGAACCCTTCTCTATGATAAATCACAAAAACTAGCCAGACGTGGTGGCGTGTGTCTGTAGTTCCAGCTACTTGGAAGGCTGAGGTGGAAGGATGGCCTAAATCCAGCAGGTCGAGGCTGAGGTGGCCGTGAACATACCACTGCACTCCAGCCTGGACGGCAAGAGTGAGACTCCAACTCAAAAAAAAAAAAAAAAAAGAATACAACCAATGCATTTGTAAAGAATAAATATGAAGACTTCTAAAAATCTTGAGAAGAAAATAAATAATTGGACTAAGTGTTGAGAATTACCTAGTGTTTCTCTAGAGAAAACATTTGTTGTAAAGCTGTTGCATCTCCACAAACATAATAGGCATTGCATTCACTTAGCACTGCCACATGACTAAGGTTTGGTCTGTCATCTCAGAAGAATGACTCTTCTCCTATTTTCACAGTACTGGCTGCAAAGAACTTCAAATTTGGCTCCACTTCAGCAACCAAGAATCATGAGGCATTTTTGTAAAGCATTCTTCAATTTTGAATTATTTTACCCTTAAAATTTGGAGATTACATAAAATAGCATACATTAACAGAAGTATCA
>NW_007163939.1:0-364 GCF_000164805.1 Carlito syrichta
CTCAATTAAACCTCAAAACTGCAAAAAGTACAGATTGCAGCCTACACTCCAACCTAAAAATTGAACAAAGCCAGAAGACCCTCATAAGGAAGAACAGTATATAGCAGAAGAGAAATAAAAGCAACCCCACCTTCCTCCAAAAACAGAATTAAAGAAGGGGAGGAAAGGGGAGAGAGAGAAAAATCTACAAAAATGAAGAAAAACCAAAAGAAGAGTATGGGCTCTCCCAAACCCCTGGGAAGGCAGACACTGAGAAAACTGACTTTGGAATGCAAACAATGAGGACCCCCAGAATGAAAAGTCTCAAACTACAAACATTGACATCACGACAATAATGGAGAGATTTAAAAGAATTGAAGAGACA
>NW_007163940.1:0-5930 GCF_000164805.1 Carlito syrichta
ACTGCAGCAGAAAGATGATGCTTCACAGGTACTATTATTTTTTTCCTTTCTTGCAGAGCATTTGATAGAGGACAGACACAACATTCACTTAGATTTTTGTCTTCCCTTAGATTATTAGAGAATCTTATTCTAATTTCCCTAATACTGTTACATGATGTCTATTGAAAATGAGTTTTGGACCAGATGTGGAAACTCATGCATGTAATCCCAGCACTTTGGGAGGCTGAGGTGGGAGGATCCCATGAGGTCAAGAGTTCAAGACCAGTCTGGGAAACATAGTGAGACTCAATCTCTACAAGAAAATTTTTAAAAAAGTTTGCCGAGTATGGTGGTGCTTGCTTGCAGTCCTAGCTTTTGGGAGGCTGGGATGGGAGTATTTCTGCTGCAGTGAGCTGTAATCATGCCATTATACTCCAGCCTGGGTGACAGAGTGAGACCCTGCCTCTCACTAAATAAATGAATAGTTTGTGTTATGTGCTAGATAAGTGGCGAATAAGCATTTTTGAATTTATCATCATTTTTCTCTGGCAGGACGAAAGAAAGGCTGCTGCTGACAAAATGAAAAAACTAAAACTTCATGCTAAGGCCAAGTTAGCCTCTCTGAATAGACAAATAGAAGGAATGAAGGCACAAGGAGGGACTGCCCTGACTACAGAACCTCAGCCAGAGGAGAAACTCTCTAAGGTATGGTGACCGATGTAGCAGATCTTCACTAATCACAAACATTTATAATGCTGAAATGGCACACTGTTAAATGATGCTTTTTCTTATGGAGCATTGAGAGTAAGAATAGCAGTAGAACAAAGAGTAAATCACACTGCAAGTCACACACTGGGAGAATAAAATGTCTGCAGAACACATGGATATGAAATGCCAGTTGTGACTTTCATGGAATGAAAAAAGTTCACAGGAAGAGGTAAGTACTCAAGTGAAGAATTATTTCTCACATACTAAGGAGGAGAGACACATACCTTTTGGAGGCATTTTGTCCTTGGGTAGAAGACCAAGCTTAGATGACCAAAAATAGACTATTGGATTAGATACTCTCTAATGTCACTTCCAGCTCTGAAACCATGTGATTCAGTAACTTACTGTGGAATGCTCTATGTTTTCAAATGGTCACATAGTGGTGGATTATATTTTCATACATTATGGAATTATATTGGGTTCCCTAGAAGAAAGGCCCTCTCGGTTTAGACTGTCACTCACAAAACAGTTTAATGTTGAGTATACAGAGGAATAAGGAAAGTACTGCCTTTTGAGAATTAATGTCCTGGTGTTCATTTTCATGATCTTTCATCTGTGGTTAAGCCCCAGATATTCACATTCCTTCAGGTATTTAAGAGAACAAGAAGGTTCAGTTTTGTGGAGAGTTTGGTATGAAGGCACGCATATCACATGTGTACCCTATAGTTATGAAGTGAGCCTAGATTTCACCCATAGAAAAGAAATCATTTTGTTTTCTTAGTTTTATTCTGATTTACTCTTTGGCTGACTATTATTCTTACTCTCAATGCTCTTAGTTCTTGGGAATCGAGTTCTGTTTTTCTTTTTTGTTGTTGTTGTTTTGAGTCAGAGTCTCACTCTGCCACCCAGGTTGAAGGGCAGTCACATGCTTATGGCCCCTGCAGCCTCAACCTGCTGAGCTGAGGCAATGCTTCCCCCTTAGTCTTCCAAGTAACTTGAACTCCAGGTGCACACAACCATGCCCGGCTAATTGTTTGATACACTGAAGAGACGAGGTCTCTCCAAGTTGCCCAGGCTGGTCTCAAATCTATGGGCTCAGGCAATTCTCTCACCTCATTCTCCCAAAGTGTTGGGTAATTATAGGTGTAAGCCACCACACCTGGCCAAGAAAAATGAGGTTGTGATCAACTCTCCAGGCACAGTCCTTGGGGCCCCCCAGTGCTCTGCTGAGTCTTCCTTTTGGGAGCTAATGCTCAGAGAACATGACTTGACTTGAACTGATAACCTTATTCAAACTTATTTTAAAAGCTTTTCTCAATCATCTCAAATCGTGTTTTCATCTTGCTTCTTCTTCTCTTACTTTTGGCCTTTCCTCTGACAGTTCTCTTCCCCTGGCTGTGTAGCACTCACCTCTCTCTCCATGCTGCCTTGTTCCTTCTAGCTTCCTCTCAGCCAGGCCGTTAGGTTTTTAAATTATCCATTTTATACTCTGCTCCTTAATTTAATTTTTAGCTCTGAGACCTCAACAAATCAATGACCCAGTTTTTTCCTTCCTCTGTTAAATGATTCTTGAGTTCCAATTATAGGTCATAGCAACAGTTTAACTGTTATATACTTGGTACAGAGCTAACAATTCCATGAAAAATATAGTTAAAGAAATGACAGTAATCCTCAGATGCTTGAATGAATATTATGGGAAAGAAAATATATCACATTATTCATTGTAGGCTGGGCACAGTGGCTCAGCACTTTGGGAGGCTAAGGCAAGTGAATTGCCTGATCCCGCCGGTTTAAGACCAGCCCAAGAAGCTTAGCAAGACCTCATCTCTAGAATAAATCAAAAATTAGCCGGGCATAGTAGCACGCACGTGTAGCTCCGGCTATTTGGAAGGCTGAGGTGGAAGGATCGCTGGAGCCTAGATGGTCGAGGCTGCGGTGACTGGGAGCATGCCACTGCACTCCAGTCTGGGCCATAGAGTGAGACTCCAACTGAAAAAAAATATATATATATTCATGGTAGTTTCAGTAAACAAAACTCATTTATTTGGAGGGTGAATTTAGTAGAGAGGCAGAATGTGTAAGGAAAAACTTTTGGGAAAAAAAAACCAGACTATTGACAGATTTATATTTCCCCTTGCTGGCTCTTTTCTGATGCTTTGCTACTCACTCAACAGCTTTAGTTTCTTGAATTCTCTCCTTAATTCTTCAAGGCAGCAAGACTATGGGTTTTCTGTTAAGGTTTAGTCTTCTAGTTTTTTTAGACTAAAAGTTGTCAAAATTGGAAACTTGGTTCAATTTCTTCTAAGTATCAATGCCTGTGCATATGTTTCTGCTTTTGATTGTTCTCCAGTATTTTCAGATAGCTGTTTTGTGTTTTGTCTACAGTGTATGGCTGTTATCTGAGAGAGGATAGGACTAATAGGAGCTACTTGGTCCTCCTGAAACGAGAAGGCTCTAAGATTTCTTAATTATTGTTAGGTCACCTCTCTTTTCATGTTCCCATCAGTTTAATAAAATTTTAATTAAATGATTGTAAGGGGAAAATTTGATGAAAGATCAAATACAAATTAATTGTAAATTATTGTAAATGACCTTATCTCCTGAATTTTCAGCATGACAGGAGTTTGAGGCCATTGCCTTGCAAGACTCTGGTGTGGCCATGTGCTTTTCGAGCTATGGCTGTTGCCATGTTTCCTGACTTCAGCCCCCTTACCCAACCTGGAGAGGTGAATCTTCTCTCTCCCTTCTCTTTCTCTCTCCAATTTACTTTTAAATAAGCTATATTCTTAAGTTCTAAAAAAAAGAGTTCTACAAGGAGACTATAGAAGTAGAAAGGATAAACATACACTTGAGGAGAAGGAAGAACTAATTAGCTCTTTGCAAGTCCAACTTACCCAGGCGCAGGCAGAGCAAGCTGTACAGGTAGGGGTGTAAATTAGTACATATTTCTTAGGTTAACGAATTACTAAGTCTGGTGTATTAATATATGACAATACATTTTTCTAGAAACCCAGTGGATATTTCTCTACATATCTATAAGTCTCCTTCCTTCATGTTTTTCTGTCTGATAATATTATTAGAATGTACATTGATGTTTGTCATTTTTGATTTACATTTGTAAATACCCAGTATGGCCTTTGAATATATGATTTCACATATTGTAAGGTTTTTTTTGTTGCTTTATTTTGCTTTAGGCATTCTATTTTGTTACTTTGGAGTTCTTTCTGATTTTATCCTCTATTCTGAAATAATTTTTTGTTTTATGTCATACTCTCATGTGTTGTTACCTCATTTCTGATTTTTCTAATTCTGATTTATGCTTTCCTCTTGTCTCGTATAATTTTCTCAATTTAAAAAATTCCTTTGGAAATGGATTGCAATTTTGATTTATTTTCAGTTTGAGGAGGGAACCAAAAAACCCAGAATTTGTTTATAAAAAATTGGGTATTTATTCTTACATATTTTAACTTCAGTTACCTTCAAAGTACTCTCAGTTTGATGCCATACACCCATCGAGACACTTTTGCAACTGCTCAAAACAGTTTTGAAGTCCTCCATTTTTATGCCTTTTAGTGCTTTTGCCAATTTTTTTCACCTCTTCCACGTTAGCCAAACATTTCTCTTTGTGGACATTTTGCATGGGGGAAACAAACAAAAAATGTCTCTTGGGGTGAGATTGGGTGAATAGGGAGGATGGGATACAGAGGTACTGCCAATTTTGGTCAAAAACTGCTCAATGCTCAACAAGGTGTGGGCAGGTGTGTTGCCATGGTGGAAGAATCAGTCATCTGTTTGCCACAACTTGGGACTTTCATCTGCAAATTGTGATACAATCTTCTCAAAACTTCCATTTAAAAGCTTTATTTGACTGTTTGGTCCAGAGGAACAATTTCCAAGTGTACATAAGGGGCCCACTATCAAAATATAATTCTGGTTTTGGTGGTTCTTCCCCCTTGTATTACCTCTGGTATGCTTTTATCGAATTAGTCTGCTTCTTAGTATTTTTTTATCTTATAAAAAAAGATTTTATATCCTATGGTTATGGAGGCTGAGAAATACAACATTTAGGGGCTGCATCTGGTAAGAGTCTTCTTGCTGGTGGGTTTCTCTGCAGTGTCGTGAAGTATCATTTGGTAAAGGGGCTGAAAGTACTAATGTACTAGATCATTTCTCTTTCTGTTTTTAAAAAACCACCTGTTTACTTCCTAGGATAAGCCATTAATCCATTAGCCCGTCAATCTATAAATGTATTCACTCATTCCTGAGAACAGAGTCTTCATGACTCAGGCACCTCTTAAAGACTTCCCTTTAGTACTGCCACATTGGGGATAAAACTTCAATATGGGTTTTGGAGGTGATATTCAAACCACAGTATTCCACCTTAGGTCCTCCAAAACTCACATCTTTTTTTAGATACATTCACACCATCCCACAGCACCAAAGTCCTAATTCGTTCAGCATCAACTCAAGAGCCCAAAGTCTCATCTGTGAGCCTGTGAAATTGAAAGTTTACCTACTCCAAGACACAATGATAAGACAAGTACAGGGTACATATTCCCATTCTACAGCCAGGTGCGGTGGCTCAGGCCTATAATCCCAGCACTTTGGGAGGCTGAGACCAGCCTGGGTAAAATGGTGAGACATTGTCTCTGCAGTAAATGAAAAATAAATAAGCTGGGTGAAAGCACAAACCTGTAGTTCCATCTACTTGGAAGGCTGAGGCAGAAGGATCACCTGAGCCCAGCTGGTCAAGGTTGAGGTGGCCCTGAGCATGCCACTGCACTCCAGCATGGGTGACAGAGTGAGACTCCAGTTCAAAACAAACAAACAAAACAAAGGAAGAAAGGGGTAACAGGCCCCATGGAAATCTGAGGCCCAAGAGAGCAGCCATTAGGTCTTAAGACTGCAGAAGAACCTTCTTTAATTTCATGTTCAGTATCCACTGCACTCTGAGGTCTCCAAAGGTCTCTGAGGCCTCAAGCAGTCTCAGCATTATAACTTGGCTGGGTTTAGTTCACCTAACTCTCTCAGGCTGGCATTGCACCCTAGAAGTTCTATAGACTGGGATCTTATTGGCAGTCCTACGACCATGTTTCACTAGCATTACTCTAGTGGAAGCTCTCCATGGTCATTCCAAACCCACATTTATGCCCGGCATTTGCTCTAGTAGAGCTTTCTGTGTGGTTCTGCTCCTGCAATAAGTCTTTGACTGAGATTCCTAGCTTGTGTTGACATCTTTTGAA
>NW_007163941.1:0-6448 GCF_000164805.1 Carlito syrichta
CTGCAGTAATGAAAAATAAATAAGCTGGGTGAAAGCACAAACCTGTAGTTCCATCTACTTGGAAGGCTGAGGCAGAAGGATCACCTGAGCCCAGCTGGTCAAGGTTGAGGTGGCCCTGAGCATGCCACTGCACTCCAGCATGGGTGACAGAGTGAGACTCCAGTTCAAAACAAACAAACAAAACAAAGAAAGAAAGGGGTAACAGGCCCTATGGAAATCTGAGGCCCAAGAGAGCAGCCATTGGGTCTTAAGACTGCAGAAGAACCTTCTTTAATTTCATGTCCAGTATCCACTGCACTCTGAGGTCTCCAAAGGTCTCTGAGGCCTCAAGCAGTCTCAGCATTATAACTTGACTGGGTTTAGTTCACCTAACTCTCTCAGGCTGGCATTGCACCCTAGAAGTTCTATAGACTGGGATCTTATTGGCAGTCCTACGACCAAGGTTTCACTAGGCATTACTCTAGTGGAAGCTCTCCATGGTCATTCCAAACCCACATTTATGCCCGGCATTTGCTCTAGTAGGAGCTTTCTGTGGTGGTTCTGCTCCTGCAATAAGTCTTTGACTGAGATTCCTAGCTTGTGTTGACATCTTTTGAAATCTGAGTGAAGGCTTCATAGCTCTTGCTATCTGCAAGCCTGCAGAATTAGCACCACATGGACATTGCCAAGTTTTATAACTAGTATCTTCCAGAGCTGCCACATCTTCTTGAGCCACCATACATCAGACAGAATAGCTGGGATGCGGGGAACAGTGTCTTGAGGTGGTGTACTGGGTCTATTCCCAGACACCATTCTCTCTTCTCAGATCTCTGGGCCTGTGATTAGAGGGGCAGCTCAAAGCTTTTCTGAAATGCTTCTGAAATGCCTTCGTGCCTTTTTCCATTGTCTTGACAATATTAGCACCTGGGCTTCCCATTAGCCATGCTCATCTCCATAGCAAGTGGTGGCTATCCACTCTTGGATTTCCCTATTTGGATTCCTTTCCTGGAAACATTCTTTCATTGTCTACCACAAGGCCAGGCTGCAAGTTCAAAAAAAATTTGCTCTGTTTCTCTTTTCTTGCAGTTTACTATAAGCAGATAGCAGTAACCACATAGCATCAGGAGCATTTTGCTGCCTAGAAATATCTTCTGCCAGATACCCTAGTTCATCACTCTTAAGTTCAAACTTCTACAAAGTCCTTGGGCATGGACATAGTTCAGCCAAGTTCAATACCAGTTTATAACAAGGATGGCCTTTACTCCAGTTTCCAACACCTTGTTCTTCGGTTCGATCTGAAACGTAGTCCAATTGGCCTTACTGCTCATTTTCCTGCCAGCATTCTGGTCATGACCACTTAACCGACCTATAAGGAGTGCCAACCTTTCCCTAATCTTTTTGTCTTCCAAGTCCTCACCAGAATATAGGCTTTTGCAGCCTGCCCATCCAAATTCTTCCAGCCTCTGCTTATTACCCAATTCTAAAGCCACTTTCACATTTTCGGGTATTCATTATCAGCAACAACCCCACTCATTGACACCAGTTTTTTGTCTTAGTTTGTTTTCTTTTACCTATAACAGCATGGCTGAGATGGGGTAATTTTTCAAAATAAATAATTTATTTCTTACAGTTATAGAGGTTGAGAAAACCAAGGTTGAAGGTCTGCATCCAGCAAGAGTCTTCTTGCTGATGGGTGCTCTCTGTGGCATCCTGAGATAGCAGAGGGCATCACATGGTGATGGGACCGAGGGTGTTAACATGCAACTCCTGTTCTTTTATTTTATTTAAAAAAAATTTTTTTTGAGTTGAAGTCTCAGTCGCCCAGACTGGAGTGCAGTGGCCGCTCCCGGCCACCACAGCCTCGACTTGCTGGGCTCCAGCGATCCTTCCGCCTCACCCTTCCAAGTAGCCGGAATTACAGGCATGCACTATCACGCCCGGCTGATTTTTTTATTTATTGTAGAGATGACGTCTCGCTACCCAGGCAGGTCTCGAACTCGCGGGCTCAGGCAATCCACTCACCTCAGCCTCCCAAAGGCGCAGGATTACAGGCTGAGCCACCAAGCCTGGCAACTCCTGTTCTTTTTAACAGGGTCTGGCTCTGTCACTTCAGGCTGGAGTGTAGTGTCAAGATCATACTTCACTGTAAACTCAAACTCCTGGGCTTAAGTGATCCTTCCACCTCAGTCTCTCAGGTAGCTAGGGCTATAGGTTTGCACTACCATGCCTGGCTAATTTTCTTTATTTTTGTAAAGACAAATTCTCATTCTGTTGCCCAGGTTGGTCCTGAACTCCTGGCCTCAAGTGATCCTCCCATCTCAGCCTCCCAATGTGCTGAATTTACAAGCATAAGCTACAGTGCCCAGCATGCTTCTTTTTTTTTTTAATAGTAATGTTATATGGGTTTTGATCTTGATCCCTTTCTGTTCCTTATTTTTGTGTGAAATTGGTTTTCATAAACATTTAGAAGGAGTTTTTGTTCAGGAAGGCTTCTCTTTACAGACTTTCTTTTGTTGTTTTGATGTTGTGTTCAAAATCTACGGAGGTAGATTTTTGAGATTTTCTGACTTTCTTCCCCTGACCTTCACTTTGATCTATACTAGCCCTGCCTAGTAGTAATAGGGTTGCTTATAATGACCAAAGACTGAAACAGGGATATTTAAACATATCCATCAACAAATGGGAATATTTAAACAAATTGTGCTATATCCACACAGTGGAATACTACATAGAAATAAAAATGAATGGATTATGCATCAACAGTATGCTTTTATTTTAAATTTTAAAATGTGTCTATACTTAGTTTTGAATTGAAAAAATGATTCAATTATAATTAGGCTTATAATATTTTTATATTTCAGTGACCAATTGTGAATAATATTTTTGTCAGCGGTTACTCATTCTATTCGTATTAAGTATTCAAATAAATATATTACGATGTTTTATAGAAAATCATGCTGGGCTCAGTGGCTCAGCCTGTAATCCTGTGCCTTTGGGATGCTGAGGTGAGTGGATTGCTGAGCCCGCGGGTTTGAGACTCGCCTGGGCAGCGAGACCTCATCTCTACAATAAATAAAAAAATCAGCCGGGCGTGGTAGTGCATGCCTGTAGTTCCGGCTACTTGGAAGGCTGAGGCAGAAGGATCACTGGAGCCCAGCAGGTCGAGGCTGTGGTGGCCAGGAGCGGCCACTGCACTCCAGTCTGGGTGACAGAATGAGACTCCAACTTAAAAAAAAAGAAAAGAAAAGAAAAGAAAATAATATGTTATGGGTATAGAAGAAAAGAATTAAAACTGTATCAACTTATTAACACCAAATACCTGTATACCTGTTACTTCTATAACACCTCAATAGAATCTTATATGATGCAACAGATGAAGCATAGTGTAGTCATTCCAAAAGGAAACTGTATTTAATGAAAAAATAATTTGTACTATAGTTTTTAATTTAAGTTAGTTAAAAGTAAATAGTATTAAAATTAAATATTTATTTTGCATTAAGAACATTTTAAGCCCTTTGAAGCCACATGTCAATACTAAATTATGCAGTATGAGTATAGACCTTCTCTTTCTTCTGTCTCTTTAATTCCTATTCTGTTTAATTTTGATTTTAATCCTAGCAGTTTCTTCATGCAGGTCCATATCTCGGAAAGGAAACCTTATGAGTCACCGTTGAGACTTCAGAGGGGCTAAGTTGCTGTAGCTTTTTTTTTTTCCCATTATTACTGTGTGCTCTGGCAATTTACCAAGCATTAGGAAGTGGGAAATCCCTGCTGCTATTCTAAAATTTGTCAACTCTGCATTCCAACAAATATATATTGGCTATCTGAGGATATTCCTGTTTTCAGGGCCATCAGATGTCACTATATTGCTGCTTTCTTTTTCTTACAGACTCTAATGCCATGTAGGTCTTGTGACTTTTTGGGTTGTTTTTCCTACTTGCTTATATTTTAGGGTTTATAGGACTATCACCCTGATTTTATTGTAAATCTTGCCTGTGGTTTTTTTTTTTTTGATTTTACTATCTAGTTGTGCTGTCTCTACATGAGGTTTCAGAGAACTTGAATACTTCCAGTAGCCAGGTATCATGGCTCCTGACTGTAATCCCAGAGCTTTGGAAGACAGGGGCGAGAGGATTGCCTGAGCCCATGAGTTCAAGACCTGCCCGGGCAACATGGCGAGACCTTGCTTTACAATAAAAACAAAACAAAACAAAAATTAGGTGGGCATGGTTGCACACACTGTAGTTCCAGCTTCTTGGAAGGCTGAAGTGGAAGGATCACCTGAGCCCAACAGGTCAAGGCTGCAGTGGCCATGTGTGTGCCACTGCACTCAAACCTGGGTGACAGAGTGAGACTTCTGACCTTCTTTTAAAAAAGAAAACTTGCTGCTACTGCTTCTGTCTTACTCTGTCAATTTTGATAATTACTATTAAAAAGCCACAGTGCATGCAGTTTCCTTTTGGGTTCCATGGAAATTAGGAAGAGATATGTAGATATTTAGGAAAAACAAGAAAGGGAGTTCAAATAATTAAAAATGCTAATTCTTTTGCTTAAATATTTTTTTCCTTCTTTTTCTTCAGCTGGATATGAGTTCTACAGAGATGGAAGTATTTGTAACAATGAAGCAACAGTTCCAGGAGAAGGAGAAACTCATTGGCATTTTGCAAGACCAGCTCAGTCAGACTCAGGCAGAGCTAGCTGCACAGGTAAGGGTGAAAGGTAACCCTTAAATTAGGATAAAGAACCATAAAGGCCAATGGGATATTACAGCCAATTCAGTCACTTAAAAAAATCTTAGTGGCTGGGTGTGTTGGTTCATGCCTATGATCCCAGTACTTTGAGAAGCCTAGATGAGAGGATTGCCTGAGTTCACAGGTTCGAGTCCAGTCTGGGCAACTTGGTGAGATTTCATCTCTACATATAAATAAAAAAATTAGCCAGGCGTGGTGGTGTGTGCCTGTAGTTTCAGCTACTTGGAAGGCTGAGGTGGAAGAATCACCTGAACCCAGCAGGTTGAGGCTGCAGTGGCTGTAAGCATGTCACTGCACTCCAGTCTGGGTGACAGAGTGAGACTCCAACTCAAAAAAAAAAAAAGAAAAGAAAAGAAAATCTCAGTAGATAAAACTATAATAGCTAGTGTTATAGTAGCATCAGAGAGTGTTTAGTAGAAGAAATTAGAAGATGTTTGGTAGGTAGGTTTGTCATTAGGGAATGCAAGAAAACCTCAGAAAGTCTTATTTACCCTTATGAATTTGCTGCAACTTAATTGGTAGCTGTTTCTTAGTTCTACAGGTCAAGAAACTTGATTTTATTAGCACAGAGTGGTTCAGTCTCTTAGTAATAGGTTCATGCTGAGTTCAAAAGAGTCTGATAGGTAAATCAAAAGACAAATAATGGGTCCATTCTTTCCCTACAATAATCTCTTAATGCAAAGATAAATTATAATCAGAAGATTACTTAGTGAGCCTGCAGTGAGAAAGTGGTTATGTGATTTAATGTTAAATGGCACCAATGTGTGGCATTCTTTTTCCTAATTATTTCTGCTACCAGGACCAGATAATTTGGACTGGCACCTCTAATTCTTTCAATTTTTCTAAATTTCCTGGTTGACCATCCATCTCCATATATATTTTTTTTATTGCTTTTGAATCATGAACAATTTTTCCTTGAAGTTCCTTTGCACATACTTAATGTTATCCATGGGGTATTTAATGATAATTTGTAGTATTAGTGGTGCCTTCTGTCTATTGATGTCTACTGCTGTGTCTAGAGTTAAAATTGTATATCCTAAAATCCTCAGTTTTACCTATTTTATTATGTCCTTTCTATGTACAAGCATTATATACATGTAGGATAGGGAAATAAAACTTGGTTTTTACCTATGAGTTACTAAAATATAAGAAACCAGGATATATAAATATGCTAATAGATCCATCACAATGCAAATAATTCTTAATAAGTGCCAAAGCAAGCAGCAAAATAAAGTATTTTGAGAGATGAAAGAGATTATTGTGAATGTGACAATCAATGGAAAAGTTGTCATTAGGGAACATGATAGGTAGCTAATATTCTAGACAAGCTGGGGGATGATATTTCAGTCATGTAGGATGGTGTGAGTAAAATCTTAGAGAAGAAAGAGAATGTGGAACATTTACAAGCAAGGGTGTTAGATGGTTTTCCTGATGATGGTTTTGCAGGATTCCAAATTCATAGGGAGGTCAGAATTCAGATAACCCAAAATTTTGAGGACTTTTTTCTCCTGTCAAGAAAGAGAGACAAAGTTAATTCAAACTGTCACAAACTGAGAAATCAGCAATGTTTGACAGAACAAAGTAAAATAGGCAAGTTAAGGTCTTGGCAGCATGCTTAACCATAGATTTGAAGAAGAAAATATAAGCACATGCACATACACACACACACAATCTAAAAACACATCAGAAACAGTGATACTGAGAAGCTCACAATCAGT
>NW_007163942.1:0-699 GCF_000164805.1 Carlito syrichta
ACCTTCTCAGACCACAGTGGAATAAAAATAAATATCAACACCAACAAGGTTCCCCCAAAATCCGCAAAGACATGGACACTAAACAGCCATTATGCTAAACAACTCTGGGGCCAACATAGAAATCTAAGCAGAGATTAAAAGATACCTGAAAAAAATGAAAACAAAGAAACATCTTACCAAAACCTCTGAGAAGGGAATTCATATCTCTACAAAAACACATTAATAAAATGGAAAGATCACAAGTTAGCATCCTAAAACAAAATCACCTAAGAAAGCTGGAAAAGCCAAGATGATGAAAACTCTAACTTCAGCAGAAGAATCCAGATTGCCAAAATAAAAGCCCAAATTTGGGACATAGAAGACAAAAAGATAATATAAAAAAATCAATGAAACAGAAAGTTGGTTTTTTGAAAGGATAAAAAAGATTGATGGACCCTGAGCTAGACTGACCAAGGAAAAGAGAGAAAAAGCCCAAATAAACACAATCAGAAATGCAAGATCAAGTCACAACTGACCCCAAAGAAATACAAAAAGATTATCAGAGACTACTATGTACCACTCACCTCAGCCTCCCAAAGATGCGGGATTACAGGCTGAGCCACCGAGCCCGGCTTTCTTTCATTTTTTGAGTTGGAATCTCACTCTGTCACCCAGACTGGAGTGCAGTGGTTGCTCCCGGTCACTGCAGCCTCGACCTGG
>NW_007163943.1:0-931 GCF_000164805.1 Carlito syrichta
AGGCTGAAGACCACCTGCCTAGGTCTGTGTGTGCTGCCGATGTGGGGAAAGGAGATGCAGAACCAGAAGCCTGGATACATTTCTGTAGGAGTTCTTTGGTCCAGTTTCAACAGCGTGCCTGACTCAGACCCAGGATCCTTTCTGCTGCCTAAGAAGTCATTTCAGGAAGTGCAGGATGAAGACCACCTGCCCAGCTATGTGGGTGCTGCTGATGTTGTGGATGGAGACGCCAGGCTAGATGACTGGATACATTTCAGAATGAGTTCTTTGTCCAGTTTCAGCAGCACACTCTGACTCAGCCCCAGGCTGTATCTTGCTGCCCGACAATTCAGTCCTGGCAGTACAAAGGTTAAAACCACCCACCCATCTCTGTGGGTGTTGCTGATGTCGGGGAAGGAGATGCAGGGCAAGAAGTCTGGAGACATTTCCAAAGGAGTTCTTCGGTCCAGTTTCAACAGCATGCTCTGACCCAGGCCCAGGTTAATCTATGCTGCCAGGTAAGTCACTCAATGAAGTGCAGGATTAAAACCCCTGCCACCTCTGTAGGAGTTGCTAACGTTGGGGATGGAGATGCAGGGCAAGAATACTGGATACATTTCCTCGAGTAGTTCTTTCCTCCAGTTTCAACAGCACACTCTGTCCCAGCCCCAGGCTTCTTTCTGCTGCCAGAGAAGTCAGTCTAGGAAGTGTAGGATGAAGACCACCTGCCCAGCTCTGTGGTTGTGGCTTATGTTGGGGACAGAGATGCAGAGCTAGAAGACAGACTATATAACCTTGATGAGTTCTTTGCTCCAGTTTCAGTAGTGCTCTCTGACCCAGCCCCTGGCTGCTCTATGCTGCTAGAGAATTTAGTCCAGCAATTGCAGGGATGAAGAACAACTGGCCAGCTCGGTTGGAGCCTCTGATGTTTGATGATGGGGCTGCAGAGGAG
>NW_007163944.1:0-1102 GCF_000164805.1 Carlito syrichta
TCAAAAGGTTTTTCTGAATCTAATGAGACTTCTCTGAATCTAAAGAGATTCCTGTTTTACATGATTTTACAAAGTTCTGTTTTTACATTTGTTAATGTATTTAATTAGATTTATGGTCCTGCAAATGTTCAACAAGTCGTGAATCCTGGGAATGTAACCTGCTTGATCATGGTGGATGATTTTTGTGATGTGTTTTTGTATCCAATTTGTTAAAGTCTTTTTGAGGGTTTTGGCATCTATATTTATAAGGGATATTGGCCTGTAGTTCTCTCTTTTTTGTTGTTGTTGTTTGATGCTTACCCAGTTTGGGTATCAGTGTGATGTTAGCTTTATAAAATGACTTGGGGAGAATTCCATCTTTTTCAATTGCCTGGAATACTTTGCATAGAATTGGTATCAGTTTCTCCTTGTATGTTTTGTAAAATTCTGCTGGAATTTCATTTGGTCACATTATTTTGTTTTTCTAAGCAGTGTTCTTGTGACAGAGTCAATTGCCTGGCTTGTTATTGGTTTATTTGATCATTCCATTTTTTTAAATGTGTGTTCCTAGAGATATAAAACTGTTTTCAAGGCTTCCCTGAGGATTTTGTAAGATGTTTCTTCAGTTTCATTTCTTTACAGGAATATTTTAATTTCAACTTTGATTTCAGTGTTATACCAGTAGTTGTTCAACATCATGCAGTTTAGAGTCCATATATTTATGGGCTTTGGGGAAATTTTGTTGTTGGTGATACTTATTTTTATTATTTTTATTACACTGTGGTCTGAGAACATTCATGGGAATATACCAACCTTAAAGAATTTATATCCAAGGATGTGATCAGTCATGGAGTTCTTTCCACATGGTGATGAGTAGAATGTATATTGTGTGGTGGAATAGTAGAATAATCTGTAGGTCCAATTAAGTTCAATAATCTGTAGGTCCAATTAAGTCCAATTGGTTCAAGTGTCAAGTTTATGTTCTGGATTTCCGTGTTGATTCTTTGCCTCAATGATCTATCTATGGCTATTAGTGGGGTATCCAAGTCCTCTACTACAATAGTGTTAAGGTCAATACCTTTTTTTAGTTTATTTTGTAGTTGTTTTACAAATGCTTCTGCTC